>NC_141044.1:1573750-1725000 GCF_052040795.2 Danio rerio
CAAAGAGTCTAATAGTATTGAGGTGCAATAATTGAATAATCAAATGTAAAATAATACTGCATTGTCTTGCTTTTATAAATAATTAATTAAAAAATTAATCAGTATCTAAAGTTGTAATTGGTACAATTTCTTGTTATCTGGCCTGTTATCTTTTACAGTCTTCCCACAGTCGCAGACCTCTAAATCACATGCGAATGATAAAGTATAAAGTATATAACATTGCTTATCCTGTGATGTGATAAGTATGAAAGATCACATTGTGATATCGATGTTAAACCGATACATTGTGCAGCTCTACTAACAACACGCCGCACGATAAGATTCCAGCGACTAGCGATTTGTGTGTCTGCAGCAAAAGCGACGCAACAGAAACCCTTAAATATTCACAACATATTCACTGGCTTTGATTCATATTTAAATATATTCTTTTTAAGTATTCTTATTATTTACAGCAATCTTTAGTATTTTTTTATTATCATTATTATATTTTTGATTATTAAATTAAGGTAGACATTATGTTCAGACTTATTGTTTTGTCCCTCATTTTAAAAAAAATCTATTGGTAAAAGAGCTTTTAAGTTTAAGAGTCTAATAGATTAGAATACTTTACCTGATAACATTGGATCCATTACATCATTTAAGGTGTTAAAGCAAACTTTGCTATCATATTTTACTTTGGATTGTTTATCCTGAGGATGCTATCATTTATGTGGTGATTTGATTCACTAATCTGTATATTTTTTGTCCTATGTACATATATGTATACTACTTCCCCCCTATCAAACACTGCACTCCTAACAAAATTGGAATAGAATTTCTTTGGTAAAGTCTTTAAAATGCTAAAGGCATTTAATCTAAATAAAGTATTTAACATTATTAAATTTAGTAATGTTTTATAAACAAATTTCGGGAGGAGTACAATCAGTCTTTGACGAGGCTAATTCACCACACACAATCATTCTATTATCCAATCAGCTCCAGACCAATCAGCTCCAGACCAAACCCCTATAAATAGTCAAACACATCATACCTCTGTTTACACGTCATACCTCTAGCCGGGCTAGATAAGGGGAATAATACGAGTTAGGGTGTCTTCCCGAGCTCAGAGCCCTCTCCCCGGACAGCAAGCCAAATACACATAGTCTATTCAGTCAAATATCTGTGAGTGTGAACTTGTGAAACGCTATTTAAAGGCTACTCTTCTGACTTAAGATCTGAGGTGAACTATATGCTGCTGCTTTCAGTAGTATGACAGTAAATTACATGTACATTGGTATTTAAACTCACATTGGGAGCATTTAACACTGAATAAAGCCCATAATCAGTACCTGAGGCGATTATTGTAAGAGTTGTTCAAGCTTTTGTTCTGCTGCGATGTCGCAGACATACAAAGCATTTCCAAAATAGAAATCTTGCATGTTGGCATTGCAGATACGTAGGACAAAATGCAATGAACATGGTGAATTTGGTGGCTTTTGTAGGTGTGAAATGCTCTTTAGGAGCGCAGACAGATGCTCAAAACAGTTCTGGAAGGAATAATAATAGAGTAAGGAGAATACTGAAGCACTGTGATGACGGACTGATGGCTGAGGGCTTTTAGAAATCAGCAAAGCGACATTTCAGATATTTTACAATGGGCTGGAAGTGCTGCAAAGTCACAAATTCTTATCTTTGCATGATTTTAGATTGATGCAACTAGAGTTAGTTACTCAGCTGATGCATATCGACTGAATTAAAACGCATCGCTCGTCTTCTGAACGGTGTGAAAAAGAGATTAGCTTGCACGTTTTCCTCTCTGTTATGTCAGAGACTGTGAGATCTGCACTCTCTGAGGGCTTCAGCCATGAGAAACTCTTCTCCGGCACTTCAAAGTATGATTTAATGGAATTAGCCGGTCAATAGTTAAGAGGCTGGGGAGCCAAATGTCAACAGATCTCATCAACAGAGAAAGAACCGAGAAACAAGGGGACGTTACATAATCTATTACATTAAGATGGGAAGTTCGTTGCTCCTCTGAGTTTCACTGGACTGGAGAGAATTGTAATTAAAAAGGGGTTCGTCCCGCTCTAATAGATGACGGAGAAAACACAACCACAATCCTCCACCATTCCCCTAGTTCACAGTGTTGAGAAGAAAAAAGGAGAGTGTGCAGACGTGATTCTGCTTCAAAGGAACGCGGCGGGAGGAAAAGGTTGAGTAGTTTGCGCTTTGATAGCTTTGTTTTCCAGCAGGAGTTCTTCAGTTCAAGAGAACTGGTGGGAATCAAAGAATTGCAGGTACTTTCATCGCTAATTCATTTGTAGATGTATTAATGGATGATATTCAGGGCTCAAATTAACATTCGTGAAAGAGACACAAGTGAAAATAGTCTTTGTCAAGAGAATATATGAGTAGAAACTGAATTTTAGGAATGCTTCAAGTTAAAAGTTGTTTTTTATTTTTAAATACGACAAATAAAAATCAAAAATTGGGAAATAAAAATAAAATGAAAATTGCCATCATTTACTAGTGCTCAATTTGTTTCCAACTTCTTTGAGTTTCTATAAAAATAAAATAAAAAATAACAATCCAAAAGCCACTGATCTCCATTGTATACAGTAAAAATGACATTTGCTGTTCAAACTACATGTTTAAAATGAGCTGAAACGACACAATTATTAAAGTTTTATTGGGGACAACTTAATTGTTTTACATTCAATCCACTTAAATCTTGAATATTAACCTAAATATTATAACAAATCTATCCTCCAGACCCTCATTCATTTTCTAAACACAAAATTCAATATTTTAGAGTAAATCGGAGAGCTCCCTCGACCTGCGTTGACAACAAGGGTCACCAGATTCTCAAAGTCCAGAAAAGAAAATCCCAGTAGATCAGCAGTTTCTGAAACACAACAACCATGCCACGCTCCAAGTCACTTAAATCACCTTTCGGATGCTCAGTTTGAACTGCAGCAGATCGTCTTGACCATGTCTACATGCCATGTGATTGGCTGATTAGAAATTTGCGTTAACGAGCAGCTATACCTAATAAAGCGGCCAGTGAGTGTTTTTCGACTTCTCATTACTGAAGAGTGCTCACTCAGTAGGCCTACCTGTTCATTGTGATGACACTTGTAAGCAAACTGCTGTATTCTGACTCATATTTGACGTTGTAAACCACTGATACCAATTCATCCATTGTACCAAACAAACACTGATCACAGGATATAATGAAATTTCATCATCCCTGTACTGCTGTTAATGAACTGTTTTCACCATGCTAATATTAAATGAGTATTATCCATACAGAAATCCCCTCAGTAAAAATAATATTTGATAATAATAATAATAAAAGACATGAAATTGTTTGTCATCAAACACATATTGTGTTAAAACAACATTGCTTTGAACACAAAGCATACCTGATCTATAGCACTTTAAAAAGCATCTGTCTCAGTCAAGAAAACCAGCGACTGTCTGTTTTTAGCTTTAATTAGATATGATGTCTTAATCTGCGCACAATGGCACTTTACCGCAATTATGGAGCATTTTACGGAGACCAAACAGAAGGTAGGAAAATTCCCTCAATGCCTGTTGACTCTGACGGAAAGCTCATTAAAAAGACGACACAAATCTGTCGTATTTTTAAGTAAGACTTTTCCTCGGGCCCCTTGAGGACCGTCTAGCTGTAATTTATCACAGCCACTAATTATGCAAAGGTTTAAGTCGCTCTTTTATTTCAGGGGGAGAAGGAAAAGAGTATCACAACAGTGAAATCATCAGCGAGCCAGAGAAACGACGGAAGTGAGCGGATGAAAGAACCATATGTCAGGAACCGAGACTGTTGCCGTATGATTACAAGACACGCGCTGGAAAAAAAAAAGAGCTATTTCAGTCTTTATTCTCGCCTCCAAGCTTTTAGAAATGAGACATAAAAGCTCCAAAAAAACCTGAGAAGTGTTTAACCCGGCTGATTTATCGAATTTCATCAAGTTCCCTTTTTCCCTAATCACTGTGACGAAGTTGATTATTGTTTTTCTGCAGGAGAGGCTGCGGTCGCCATGGCAACAGGAGCGGATTATTCACAGGTCATGATGTTAATGACGCAGGGAATCGAATGATAAACAGGTGATAGTATTGTTATTGTAGTCGGCATCGTTTCAGGGCTCGCCGACACACATTTACATACGACTTTAGGGGAGAATAAAAGCGGTAAACAAGCAACCTGCTAAAATAAAAGGTGAAGTAGTCTTTGTTCGTGTTTAAATGACACCTCGACGCTCCAGTGAGCGTTTCACAATGCACACAAACCGTGATGTGTATGCATAATAGTGACTCCGCGTCGCCTGATACTGTTTAGAAAGCAATCTTGTGTGAAACTAAAATCATCTAGCTTATTAGTTAAGCCAATGAAAAATGAGGCAGGTTTGTTTCTCTGGCGCGCACACACACACACACACACACACACACACACACACACACACACACACACACACAGCTATCGCATTACTGAAAACAGCATTTATGCGAGTCTGTCACAAAAGACTTTTCTCAGCTGAGAGATTTTCATTTTCAGCATGAAGTCACACGATCGTATAAATTAAAACCCAAATTGTTTATCTGGGTTATATGAAAGTTACCTTTAATTATGCGATTATAAAAGCCACACTTTTCTGTGAGGCTCACGGAAATGTTCAAACTGACTATTCTACTTTAATACAAGTATTATTATTATTATTCAGATGGGTCTGATATGTGATATTCACAAGCTTTAAATTAGGGTGGATGATTGCAATACTAATCATAAAAGCACAATTATTTCTTTGAAAGTAATAATAATGATTATTATTTGGAAAAATAAAGTTCTGGAATGAGTTATTTTTTTGATCTAGCTGAAAAGAAAAGGTCACCTACAGGTTAATGATGCTAAATGTTTGTATCATGATTAAACATTCTCGTTCACACACTCGTGCTCGCTTTGTTCCCAAACCTGAAAGTTTATAATGTTGATTAGCACAAAATTAATTTTAGTAATTTTCTTTTAATCCTTTCAAAGGCGAAATCAAGGGTAAAGTGAAGCGCTGACAATGAAAGTGTCGCCTCACAGCCAGAAGATTACTAATTCGAGTCCCAGCTGGGCCAGTTGGTAGTTCTGAGTGGAGTCTGTGTGGAGTGGATGTATATCTCCAACTTTCCTGAGATGTGTGTATTCCACTCAAAATGCATCAAGTGGAAGCAGAAGCATGCTGTTTTCATTTACATCTCTTTAAATGCAAATGAGCTGCTGCTGCTCTCCGCCCCTTTTCCAGAAAGAGGTGGAGTCTTTACAGCTCATGTCTCTGTTACTCAAGCAATAACAAGCAAAGAAATGCTTTACAGTTTCACACTTTAAACTCCTGATAGAAAGCACCAAAAGCAGACTGTTAGATGTTGTCTGAATTAAACTAACACCTCCTTCGTGTAAACCATCTAATACACACAAGGTTATGTCAAAAGCACAAAATAATATTCACATATGGTTGCTCACAGTTTGTTTATGAATTCAAATAGCATTTGTAAAACCGTAACCGCGACACGTGTTAGGTAAGTTACTTCAGATAAGTAATTAATTAATATCTACATCATTAAAATTGCACTTAATGATTTAGTTCAGTCTGAAAAGTCATTTACAGTATTAACTGGACTCAACGCTACAAATATTTCCTAACAATCTCAATGCATAGTCAATAGAAAGTGAACGTTGATTTTTTAAAATTAAGACATAAAATGTTATCTATATTTAAAATGAATAATTAAAAAGCTAATTATTATATGCATCAAACATGTTTTAAATTACATCATATTTCATAAATATAATATATTATATTATTATTATAATGTGTCGATTCATTATGTTTTGCACATGCAATTGTAACAAAATATAGCTTACTTTAAATTTAATAATAGAATTATCCTGCAAAATATATATGTATAACATTTTTTTTCAGCAGGCACAGTTTAAATACAGTAACTAAAAGTTAAACTAGATAGATAACAAGGTAAAAAGTATAACATGACCTCTTTGCTGAAAAGATCTATACTTTAAAGCATTTTTGTTTTATTGTTAACAAAAATAAAGTGTTATTTTTTAAAGTTTTGCTTTAAACTGTTGTTAAAGTGTTGCTTCAAAGTGTTATTTCTGACAGATAACAAGATAAAAAGAATAACAGGACCTCTTTTTGCTAAAAAAGATCTATACTGTTGCTTTAAAGTGTATTGTGACATGTTGTGTAGACAGAGTCAAAACAGTTCTCTCAACAGAACAACAACCAGACATGCTCTGACATCAGAACTATAACTGCAGATAGGTGGAAATGATCTGCAGGTTATGCTTGATGTAGTGGATTATAAGATGTTACAGTTCTGTTAGTTTTAGCTCTTACACAATCCTCCAAATAAAGCCGTGTGTCCACATGTGCAGTCTTCAGTGTGTCTAATGAATAGAGAGACTGGCGTTTCTCTTTGTCACTGGACAAAGTGCCCGAAGCAGCCGTTTCCATCACTTTGCACTAAGTCAACAGAGCCCAATGAGATCTGTCAACATCTTCATTACCTGAGTGAGGTGAAGTGCTCTGTCCACTTATAGCACAATGACTGGCCAAACCACACATCCACTTTGTTTTTGTGTTTACACTGAGCGCCCGACACTAAAGGCCTTTAGAAAACAAGTCAACGCCCTTCAGAGGCACAAGCAATGCTTGACTTTAGCTTGAATGGGGAAAACAAATAAAAGGGGTGTTTACCGGACACCGCTTTCTGATAGATGTGAACACTTTTTATGCATGCATTAAATTATGACAAAAAGAAAAAAAGCCCAGCTTGCGCGTTATTAATTATGAATCATCTTTAAAGTATATTTGCGTAAGAGTAAATGCATGTTTAAGCTATAACAAATAAATGAATAAAAAATAAATAGATAAATAAAAAGGGGTGTTCACCAGACATTGTTTTCAGATAGATGTGGAAAACTTTTTATGCACGCATTAAATTACGTTCTGACCTGAAGTGACAAGCGTGAGCGCGTCCTTTCCTTCACCATTTTCTATGGCATTTCTCATAACTAGGTGACTGTTTTCTCAGAGGATGACAAACCATTGCTGCCACTCCGATGCAAGTTTATGATGAAAAGTAAAAGCACTGCAGTGTTTGTGTGTGCTGTGTTTGTCTGAGGTAATTAGTCTACTGTTACTGAAATGTGTATATTTCATATAAAGTATAAAGCAGATTGGTTGGTTCTACTTACATGAATCGCGGTGCATGCGCAGAGTATTCGGATCATTTCAAATGTTTTTCAACTAGCTGTATCTGAAAAATGTGCACGTCGCTCGCATGTGCGTGTCTTACGCATGTTTCCATTGGAAGTGACAAACTGACACCCTAAGCTTATTGGCATTGCTTCCAATACGCAAGTTCAGCGGCCACATTTTAATAAAACAATAGTGCTTCACACTGAAACTACATACCAAACTTTTTTTATTATCAATATTGACAATGGTGTTCGGTTAATAAATAATGATATCGATTTGATTGCCCTGTCCTAATCGCAATTTAGATTTCTATGTATTCCTCAAATTTCAACACAATATCTCATATATATGGCAATTTAAGTGTGTTTTATAATATATACATTGATTTACTGCCCAAGATAAATCTTGCTTTATACACTACTGCTACAGTTTTTACCAATATTGATATCACATTTTCTATTTGCGGTTTCCAACTAATTTTATGACCCATTACAACACCAAGAAACGTAATTGCATAAACTCTTTCTTTAACTTCATTCTCAATTTTTAAATCTATATTATTCACTATTTTTTTTACTATATTTACTATGACTACTTTTTAATTTCCCAAATGACATAACCTTTGTTTTACTTATTATATTTAATGACAATTTGTTTACATCAAACCACAATTTCAATTGATTAACTTCTGTTATAATCACCTCCACTAGTTTTGGTAAATTATCCTAAGAACAAAAGATATTTGTATCATCCAAATCTAAAATAATGACAGTGATTGACAGGTTTTTTTTTTTTAGTAATTGACAGCCCTATACTACATAAAAAATAATAAAAATCAATCAATAAATTTGTAAACAGTTAAAAGAACTAATTTTAGCTGAACTGAAAACTACATCATAATTCAGATGTTCCAAATATTCCTCTTTTTTTCCAAGGTCATGCATTTTATTCACAGAAAACTGACAAAGTATACAGCAGTTTCAGTGCACAACGTGTTTCTTTGTATAAAAGCATCCACTAAATGAGTAAAAGAAAAAGCTGTGAAACTCTATTGGAGCACTTTGTCCTTGGTTGATTAATAGATATGAAGCTTTTCACTTCTTTTGACTTCAGTAAATGGGAAATGTAATATTTGTAGAGAAACGTATGCCAGTGGAGAGTCTCTCAACATGCCGTCTTTGTCATTTCAGTATAAGTTACAAAGCCACAAAAGACCTTTGGAGCAGCCTTTCCATTTGCAGAAGTCGTTTCTGAAAACCTGCGATAATTATCAAGTCCTCAATTACTGAACAGTGAGAAATGTAAATATTAATTCATTTCCTCCGTGCTTTTAATCAGCGATGGAAGCTGGCAGTTAACTGAAGGCCTGGTGTGACATTATCTCAAACAATCGAGAGGTGAGAGAAAGACGTCTGCGCTTGTCTGGAAATGAATGATACGACATGATGGAGGTGGAGAATGTGGGATGGGGGCTGGGTGTCTTTGTTTCTCAAGGTAAAAACTCGATATTTAGCATTTTATATAGTCTCTATCTATGCTTTTCTCTCTTTCGAGCACGTTTCAGTGGGTGTGTGTGTGTTGTAGGAGAATTCTTGAAAACATATCACTGTAATCACTTAATGCTTGTGTTTATGTACATTATCAACTCCATTTAACAGTCCCAAAGGCCTAGTGTGCTAGTATACTGACTACATTGTCAGTAATAATAATAAAAATGATAATAATAATAATAATAATAACACGGCAGTATGGTGACTCAATAATTAGCTTTATCGCCTCACAGCAAGAAAATTGCTGGTTCGAGTCCTTGATGGGCCAGTTGGCATTTCTGTGTGGAGTTTGCATGTTCTCTCCGTGTTGGTGTGGGTTTCCTCCGGGTGCTCCGGTTTTACCCACAGTCCAAACACATGCGCTACAACTGAATTGGAATAACTACATTGGCTGTAGTGTACGAATACATGTGTGAATGAGTGTGTATGGGTGTTTCACTGTACTGGGTTGCAGCTGAATGGTTCATTCCGCTGTGGTGACCCCTGATGAATAAAGACACTAAGCTAAAGGAAAATGAATGAATGAAAGAATGATAATAATAATAATCATAATAACAACAACAATATTGTGGTCTTATCAGCACCAGGTTGCATGCATTCCTACACTGTTCACAATGTAAAGAAAGAAAATTAGCCATGTAGCAATTTGCATTAGCATGTTGCTATGCTATCAACAAAAACAACATTCATTGAAAAAACATTGCACTTCAAGCAGAAAATCTCACAAAATTACTAGAAAAAATATTATGTACTGCCAATATGGTAGACAAAATAAATTATCAACAAAACTATTATATTTAAAAATATATATATGTTGAAAAAAAACTACATATTATAAAACATTAAACAAACTAAATATTATTAAAAAAATGACAATTTCAAAAAAATATTTTTGCAGTGAGGCCATAAAATAACCATTTTTGGTTTCTGAAAGAACCTTTAAAACAGCTTGTGTAAATAAATAAAAAAAATGGCTGAGCGATAAAATCAGTATCGATATTTACTGACCGAACAACCGTGTCAATGATAAAAAAGAAGTGCTATAGATTTATTAAAACGTGGCTGCTGAGCACGTGCCTTGGAAGGAATGCCAATAAGCTTAGGGTGTCAATTTGTCATTTCCAATGGAGGCTTGCACGACGCACACATGGTGTTCAAGCAGCGCATTTTCCAGGTATCCCCAATTAATGAAACATGAACTTTTCAGAATGCCGCGAGCACATCACACCACAACAATGTAAGTAGAACTAACCATCTGCTTTACACTTTGTATGGAATTTACACGTTTCAGTAATAACAGCAGACTAATTACCTCAGACAAACACACCCAAACACTGCAGTGCTTTTACTTTTCTCCATAAACTTACATCAGAGCTGCAGCAATGGTTTGTCCGTTTGTCGTTCTCTGAGAAAATGCTTGATGGTTGTCTAGTTAGTTGTAAATAAAAAATGATGCAAGGATGTCGCAAAAGTGGCTTTTTGGTTTCTTTTCTTGTGCATCCCAGCCCCTAGCTCCCCATCTGTAAGAGTTTTTAGCATAGGGGGTAATATTCATGTTCACAGTTTGTATTGATTCAATATGTATTTAAAAATTGCTGGTTGCTTCATTTACTTGAAAGCTCAAATTTATCATAATTATTTTTGTTTACTGCATCACTATTATTCACACCTTACAGATGTTGATCTACATGATATCGTGATAATTTTGTTTTGCAATATCAGCCAGGCCTTCGAGCAACTGAAACGCATCAGAAGTAATTAACTAAAAACAGAAATCAATGTTGTGCAGACCCTTCCCTCAATTACTTATCACAGCTTTTCCACTATCGTGTTCATTCTGGGATTACTGTATCCTTACAATGATATATTTAATGCCGAGTTTAACATTTTAAATGTTATCTCTCCCACAAACTCTGATTCTGCAGCTCTGAAATGACCTTTTCTGATTACAACTGTTAAACAAAACAAACTATCTGTGTCCCGCTGCAGAAAATTCATTAAACCTTGCTGCAATTCAACACTATCAAAATAACCCCTGCATCATTATATTACTCCAGGCCTCCCCATGAGGTGCGTCTCACATGATATAATCGCCCTTTAAAAAAAAAAAGTGACGGGAAAAGAGTGCAGATTTACATCAGCGCAAGAACACACTCTCACACACATGCAATACCAACACACTCTTATGCTATTTCATGTCGCTAAAAAATTCCTCTACATCGTCCGGCGGTTTCCTGCGCCATAAATCTGAGCGGATTTGATGTGTAACACAGAAATGTCAAATCAATATCATCAGAGAGAGTTTAAATGAGCAGATCACACTGACACAGATCTTTCATCTGCAGTTCTCTGTGACAACTCCAAATGATTCATATTTAATAGCCCATCCATTTCACTCTTCAAAGGCCCGTCACTGGCTTCACAAGTGGCATGCAAATCATCTCACTCCTGGGCTTTACAACAGCCTCTCCAACAGAGTATCTCTCCATCGCAGATATAATCTAACCTGCCTCTCGCGCACAGATCAATGTGTTCAATGTAAATGTGGGCTCGTCACTTTCATAAATGTTATCTTTTGGAGGAGATCTGGCAGTGGAGGTGGAGTGGAGTCTTGGGTTTGTTTACTGCCAGACTCTCTTACTCGGCCACAGCAGGAGGTTCATGTCTGCTCGCCGCTGGATCTGGATTTCGGCCATCTCAAACCTTCACATTCAGCTTGAGGACAGGCCCATGTTACATTCTGTTGTTGGTTTACTTCTTTAGTGCAGTATGCATTGGGTTGACTCACTATAAATGGGTTATTTCAGAATAGAGAATGATGTTAGATATGCATAATGACTGGCCATCCATGCAGATTGTTTGCTTTATGGATGGATGTACGGATGAATGGGTTTGTGAATCGAGTGATGGGTGAATAAGTAGAATGATAAATAGAACAAGGTATGGAAGGACGAATAGATTGACGGATGGAAGAAAAAATAAAACGATGGAAGGAGGAACTGATTGATATATAAGACATGGAAGGAACAATGGATTGGTAGATGAAACAATAAATAAAATGATCAAAGCATTGATGTATGGAACAACAGAAAAAGGATGGATAAATAAATGGAACGATAGAAAGAGGATGGAAGGATGGGATGAATAATAAATAAAATAATGAAAGAACAGAAAGGAATGGAAGGAATAATAAATAAAAGGATAAAAGGATGGGAAAATGCAAGGATAAAGGGAATAATAAATAAAAGGAAGAAGGGATGGAAAGAACAGTAAATAAAAGGATGAAATGAATGATAAATAAAAGGATGAAAGGAAGGAAGGAAAAAAAACAAGGATGAAGTGATGAAAGAAATACAAGGATGGAAGGAAGAATAAATAAAATTATTAAAGGATGAAAGGAATAAATAAAAGAATGAAAGGATGGAAAGAGTGATAAATACATGGATGAAAAGATAAAATAAATAATAAATAAAAGGATAAAATGATGAAAGGAATAAACAATAAAAAGGATGAAAGGATGGAAGAAATGCAAGGATGGAAGGAATAATAAATAAAAGGATGAAAGGATGAAGAAAAGCAAGGATAAAGGGAATAATAAATAAAAAAGGAAGAACGGATGGAAAGAACAGTAAAAAAGGATGAAATGAATAATAAAAAGGATGAAAGGAATAAAAATAATAATGAAATGAAAGAAATACAAGGATGGAAGGAATAATAAATAAAAGAATGAAAGGATGGAAGAAATAAAAAATAAAAAGGATAAAAGGATGGGAAGAATACAATGATGGAAGGAATAATAAATAAAAGGATTAAATGAATAAAAAAACTGATTAAAACAATGAAAGAAATACAAGGATGGAAGGAATAATAAATAAAAGAAAGAAATTATGGAAAATCATAAATAAATGGATGAAAGTATAAAAGGAATAATAAACAAAAGGATGAATTAATTGAAGAAATACAAGAATGGAAGGAATAGTAAATAAAACGATTAAAGGATGAAAGGAAAGAAGGAACAATAAATAAAAAAAGATTAAAAGAATAATAAAAAAGGATAAAGGGATGAAAGGAATAAAAATAAAATGGATGAAATGATGGAAGAAATACAATGATGAATTGAATAGTAAATAATATGTTGAAAGGATGGAAGAAATACAAGAATGGAAGCAATAATAAATAAAAGGATTAAATGAAAAAATAATAGAAGAAACAACAAATAAAACGATTAAAGGAATAATAAAGAAAACTAGAAAGGGATACAACGATGGATAAAGCATGGAAGGATAGATGCAACGACAGATAAAATTAAGAATGGATAATGAAAGGATAGATGAGCAGAAGAAACGATGAATGGAAAAGAAAGGATGAATAAAAGAAAGAGAGGATTGATGGATGGATGGATGGATAAAAGGAAAGACAGATGGACAGTGGATAAAGGGCTAGATTGATGGATGAAACAATGGATAAAATGATGGATGCATGCATGGATGGATGGATGGCTGATTATTGTAATAATAATGATGAATGGATTAATTCCTGATGATTTTAAACCAGATATAAACATTATACTGCTTCATCTCGATTCTTTTCTGAGTTCCTCACAACCTGACACATTTTGGACATAATAGGTTAATAAAGAAAGCGAGTAAAGCCGTTTCATCAGACTGTGAGGTTTGTGTGTTAAATGTAAAAGCTGCACACATTCATTACAGACACAGACAGTCTTCCTCACTGACAGATGGAGAAGCACAGACTGAAAGAGATAAACATCTGGCACCTGTGTCACATCTATGCGTCTCCACAGGTCTGAGTCCATGTAAACCGATAGGGCTAATCCTCGCTTATAATTCATCTCTGCTCAGTCCATAAATATAGTGTCAGAGCAGCAGTAAATAATGCATTATCTGCTCCGGCATCTCAGGAACACAATGTGTTTGTCCATCTGCTGATCATGGACAGAGGAAGAGGATTACAGCACAACCGCAGTGACCCGCACACTTCCTAAATAACTCCCTTTTACCGTCAAAGGATACAGATTGGTTACTAAAAAAGAGAGAGACAGAAGTTCCCTATTTTGTCTCTCACGGACACCTTGATGGAGATATCAACTTATCGAGGATATAGGAAATATTACTTTATTTATATATATGTATATATATATATATATATATATATATATATATATATATATATATATATATATATATATATATATACATATATATATATATATATATATATATATATATATATATATATATATATATATATATATATATATATATATACACCATCTCTCAGAATGGGGAAGTAAGGGGATTTTGACCGTGGCATGTAGTGCCAGACTGGCTGGTCTGAGCATTTCAGAAGCTGTTGATCTACTGGGATTTTCACGCACAACCATCTCAAGGGTTTTACAGCGAATGCTCCGACAAAGAGGAAATATCCAATGAGCGGCAGTTCTGTGGGCGTAAATGCCTTGTTGATGAGGCCAGAGGAGAATGGTCAGATGGTTCCAGCTGATAGAAAGGCAACAGTAACTCAACTCAACTCAACTTTATAAATCTTAGCTAACATTCATTTCAAAATTAAAATTAAAAGCTTTTCATTATGGATAATGTTAGTAAATAGTATTGGTTCCTTGACATTTAAATCTACATTAAAGACACACATAAGTAATATTGATTTGAGTACATAGGATGTATTTTAGTTCACACACACAAACCCACAGGAAAACTCACACTTGCACACAGACAGACACACTCACACATAAATTGATCTCCGAGTAGAAGCGTGAAGAATCGCTGGAGAGTGAGTCTGGAATGAGTCTGAGCTCCAGCTGCTCGGAGGTCAAACAACTTTTAATTCAGGAGGAACAGGCGCAGCTCCACACCTCCAGCACACACTCATTTACTGCGCATTACCTCCAGCACCCCCCGCACTGTCTGCTAATAGTATTGACATTGGCTGCGAACGGAGCAAAAATCATTTAACACACTTCTACTTTACAGGCCAGACCTTTCTGGAGAAAAATAAAATAATAAAAAAGGCAGCGAATTGAAGCTGAAATGTATTACAGCCTGCTGCAAAGTGATACGTCACGCGGTGTCCCAAATATTAAAGCTGGTAAATTGGCAGATATGGCAAGTAAATGTGGAGCGTCTTGAGGAGGTGAAGGGGGATATGAACCACTGTCCCACTTAAAATGATGAAATTATTGCAGAAAATCTAAATTATAGATCAACAAATGCACAATATCACATTATTAGTTTTAAAGGTATGTCATAGGTTTAAGGGCGATGTCTATTTTATAGACATTTATTTATTATATTGAAATATAGTTGTATAAAATTTGAATGTTTTAAAATCTGTAAGAGTTTGAAGTGTAAAAAAATAAATAAATAAAAATAGTGCATTTTTCTAGGTATTTTTTTTAGCTTTTCCTAACTTTCTAACACCTCT
Organism: Danio rerio; assembly: GCF_052040795.2. NCBI lineage: Eukaryota > Metazoa > Chordata > Actinopteri > Cypriniformes > Danionidae > Danio > Danio rerio. The sequence continues at coordinate 1,589,031 of NC_141044.1, forward strand.
GAAGCATTTATTAATCCAAGTTAACATTGATTTGAATATTAACTATAATGTATATAATAATGTATATAATAATTCTTTTATAGACAGTTACATATATATATCATATATATGTTTTCATATACAGTTTTATAAAATTTAAATATTGTATTATCTGTAATCCAGGGGTCTCCAAACTCGGTCACACCGGCCAGGAAGTTTCTAGTATATCTGTTAAGAGCTTGATAAGCTGGTTCAGGTGTGTTTAATTAGGGTTAGAAGTAAATTATTGCATAAACCTAAATTATAGATAAACAAATGCACAATATCACATTATTAGTTTTAAAGGTATGTCGTAAGTTTAAGGGTGATGTCTATTTTAAAGACATTAGTTTATTATATTAAAATACAGTTTTATAAAATTTGAATGTTTTATAATCTGTAATCTTTTTAAAGTATAAAAATAAATAAATTAATAAATTAAAATAGTGAATTTTTCTAGGTATGTTTTGAGCTCTTCCTAACTTTTTAACACCTTTTAAGCATTTATCAATCCAAGTTAACATTTATTTGAATATTAACTATAATGTATATAATAATGTATATAATAATTCTTTTATAGACAGTTACATATATATATATATATATATATATATATATATATATATATATATATATATATATATATATATATATATATATAAAAGATAATAATATTTTATCATCTGTAATATTATTTAAGTGTAAAAAAATAAATACAAATGAATAAATGTAGTGCATTTTCTAATTTTTCTGTGCTTTTCCTATCTTTTTTAACACCTCTTAAGCATTTATTAAGCTAAGTTATCATTAATTTGAATATAAGCTATAATGTATATAATAATTATTTCATCGACATATTTATTTATTAAACAAAATATATTTATACGCCGAAAATGAATGAATGAATAAATAAGATATTTTATAATCTGTAATACTTTTAATGTGGAAATTAACATAACAGATACAGGCAATCATTAAAAGCTACAGGCATTAGTTATGTAATTTAAAAAAATCTAATATATAAAATATAAACATCATCACAATGCTGTCTGTCATGCGACTAACACCGCGTTCACCATTACTAAAGAGCATGCATTCACCGAGATTAACCTAATATTGCAGCCAAGAAAAGAATGTTATTGCTATAAAGATGAGGTATGTGAATAGTAAGATATATATCAATATCATCTGTGCAACATCAGACACCAATCGTGAGAACAGCAAAGCTATTATCGGTAACTCAGTTCATCACATTCACGTAAAGCAGTGCATGCATGGGCAGTGGGGCATGCAGATTTTTTTTTTTGTTGTTGGTTGTGATTAGTATTGATTTTAAATGCAATATATATCTGTTAATAAAAAACGTAGTAATGGTGCTTACAATTTTTGGTGGGTGCACCAACATTTTGGTTGGTACGCCTACATATTTGCAGTGAGGAACACCAGTGCTAACGAGAGAAAAGGTTAATTTTGAGCCCTGATTTAGTGTAAAAGCTCAATATAGCAACAGCTCCTGCAACAACTGCAATCTGAAATGGGCTTGTAACATTATTTAGCCAATTTGTTTGAAAACAGTAATTTCTTGTTATGTAACCCATATTTTTGATGTTAGTTTTATTATACACTCTTATAAAATCTAAAATGGGACAAAACATGCTTAAGGTCTTGTAAGAATCTTGTAAATCAAATGAAAGTGTGGGAATGTAATCATGTAATGGATCTCGAAAGTACTGGGGAAATATTTGAACTATTCCGTGATGAATGTGTGTGCAGGGCCACCTCAGAGAGCAGTGTTTAGAGGAGCACATCAAGCAAGAATCTCAGGCATTTCTGGACAAAAACATGTGCATTTTCTTATCTCTACATTTAGTTAAAGAATGTCGCACTCATGTTCAAATACTGCATCAAGAACAATTTCATACAGATATTTATTTTCAGGAGAGAAGCAAAGGCAGCCGCACGTCTTCACATTGTTTTACATACTTTGTTCAGCAACGTGGGCACCAATGGTGTTGAAATGGTGTTGAAAGAGTCACATTCTGTATTTATAAGGTATAATTCACCCAAAAATGCCATTTTTGTCTTCATTTAATTATATATTCACGGCCGCGCACCTGGAAATCAAGTTTACTTTAGTGAACAGAACCTGCATAGGCTGTGAGTGACAGGTAATAGAGTTGTAAATAATATTTAGTTATGATTGCGAAATTTGCGACAAGCATTTGACAAGTTTTTTTCTTTCTTAGCGAACACAGTGTTGACCATGAGAGCAAATGTTTAACTGTGTCAGTATAACTAGCCTACTGTATATAATGTTACATATATAATGCATCTGATATTCTGATGATGGGAATCTGGTAATGACAAAATGTAGAAAAAACTTGGTCTAATATTGTTGTCATTGACAGATTGCAGGCATATGTCTCAAACATAATAATTCAAAATCAGAATTATAAAGAGTTGTATACTGATGTCGTCACTTTACTGTGCATTAATCACAGGAACAATTTAATGTTTGTTGAAGTCCACCATTCCAAAACTATACAAAATATAGCATTGTAACCAACAGTAGATGTACACATAACATTATTATAGATTTTTACAGTATGTTTGAGAAATACCAATAATAATAGCCAACTCGTATTAACCTTTATGTTACATCTACAGAATCATGAAAAAAATCCTGATCCTTATTTTAAGCAAAAAAAAACAAAAATAAATAAAATAATAATAAATAAATAAAATAAAATTGCGAAGACAATCACTTTAGCCATCACTTTAGCCAGAATTGTGCAATGCTAATATATATATATATATATATATATATATATATATATATATATATATATATATATATATATATATATATAGTGATAGATATTGCGATTTGAATACATTTTCACAAGATAGTTTGAATAGCTAAATTAAATAATCACAAAGCAAACAACTTCATTTCTTACGTTGTCTAGTTTCTAGGTCAAATTTCTAAAACCTCTTAGATCAAGTAAAAAATATCCTTTTGTTTTCTTTTTGATTAATTTTTACCCCTTTCCTCAGGATCTCGGTATAGGGTCCTTTGGGAAGGACCGACAGATTTAAATTGTTCCTTGTGCTATTACTTTGCTGAATTTTAATTGGAAGAGGTAGTCTCTATCACTATCATTACTATTATCTCTATTAATTTGACTATCTATTTCGCTGCAGAACAAATCGGCACAAAAGGGCACAATAAAGCTTACAGTAAGAGTAACACATTGCGATATTGATGCAGGCCTAATTCCACAGCAAGCTTTATGATTTTAAGCGTCTCCTCTAGTGTGAATCTACGTTGGTTTGCCAGCGTGCTTGATTAACAGCACAGAAATGCAATTACACTAATGTTTGTTGTCCATGTAGTCGGTGTGCGCTCAAACGCTGGGCATAGTTCACTGTATCTGGCAGCAACAGTAGCGACTGTCTACCCGTTTCCGATAAATCTGCATGGCTGCCACCCAACATCCATAAAAACCCTTCACTCCCTTTAATTGCGAGTGCCGGGAACACAAGCCGGCGCAATTCTTCTTTTGTCGAAACTTTCTTTGTCCTTTTCTTGTACCTTCTCACTGGAAGCCATTGATACTCTTCCAAAAAGCGGCGAGCGCTAAAGGTGTGGGAGCTGAATAAATCAGTTTTTCTCATGTGGAAACAAGCCTACACCCTTCTCTTAAGTTGGCGACAGCCTTTGAACTAATCCTCGCAGACCGAGGACTGATTATTTATTCATCTGTTCGTTTGAACGCTACTCTCATTATTGTACCCACATCGCCCTGTGAACACAAGCAGAAAGCTGTCGTTCTCTGGCTTTCTCTCCTGCTTTCAAAGCCTTGTCAAGTGGGGAAAATCCTGCTATGACACATTTTGGAATACAAAAAAAAAAAAAAAAGAAAGAAACGCTCCAAATTATGAGGGCAAATGAATAATGCACGCTCCCATCCTGAGTATTATCGAGTTCAACGCACTGTATGTGTGCCAGTGGCTTATTACTGGCTTAAGATGACTGGGAAGGCATATTGTGCAGGATTTGTTACTGGAACACTCTGAATGGCTCTGATTGAGAACACAGAGTCTGCAGGCTGCCCCTTAAAAATGTTTTTATAAGAGAGATAAGAGAACGACACGGCATCGGCTGATGAATAAGACCTTGCTTTGGAGAGCGGTGGAGATAGCATCGCTGCTTCTTGGAAGATGCTTGTGCTTCTGGGAAGAGGGAGGGCCGCGCGGAGCAGAGGTCTTTTATAATAGAATAGTTCTCCGAGACGCTCTTTGCTCGCACCGCGGTAAAAGGTTTAAATTGGTCAGTCCTTTCTGATCAGCTGTGCTGAAATTGGATTGGGAGAAACTTCCGGAGCAAACAAACAAACAGCTGGAAGTGAGCCGGCAGCTAGATCAGCTAACAGGTACATATAAGGTCAAAGACAATCACTGCTGAAAATCCCTGCTGAATTCATAACACACACACACACACATACACACACACACACACACACACCCATGCACACAAACATGCAAACACATGCGTACGCACACACATGCATACAAACACATGCGCACACACGCACACGTGCACATATACACGCACACACACACATGCAGACACACGCTGACCCTCATGCACATATACACACATACATGCAGGCACACACGCTGACACACATGCACACGCACGCACACTCACATATGCACACACACACACACACATGCGCACACAGATACACGCATGCATGCATGCACATGTGCGTGCACACACATACACACACACACACGCACGCACGCACGCGCACACACACACACACACACACACGCACACACACACACACGCACGCACGCACACACACACACACAAACACGCGCACACACATGCGCACACAGATACACACACACACACACACACACACACGCACGCACGCACGCACACACACACACACACACACACACACACACACACACATGTCAAAGGGAAGTAAACTTTCTGTCGGAGAGAATAGAGTGAAGCGTGTGTGTAGATTGTCAATATGGCAGAAAGGATGTCCGCAGTTTAATTACTCTTGCTAATAACACAGACATCTCTATAGTCAAAACATCCGAAAAGCATTATTCCAATAAAACTTTTGTTTGTCAGTTGCTGTTTTCTGTCACTGCAACACAGAGAGGCTTTTGTCCCGCCCTTTCATTTCACTTCATAACTAGACAGGTCGACTGTGATTGGTCACTTCATATCAGTCGAATCACCGCTTCAGAATCACGGTAGTTTGTGCGGGTATTTTTGAAATTGTCACAAAAGTTCAAATATTTTTATTCCAGAATTTCTAAAAGCCAAATTCAAGCACTTCAAGCACTTTAAGCACCCTGTGCGAACAATGCAATATATTCCACTAGGTATTTAAACAGGTCATTATTCCAATAAATAATTAAAAGAGTTTGACTATCAACTTTGCATAATTCAAATCTTGAAATGTAAAAATTGTCTTTGTGTGTGTGTGTGTGTGTGTGTGTGTGTGTGTGTGTGTGTATACTGTAATTCAGGTTTCATACACATTTTTACTACAAATATTCCATGACTTTTCCAGGACATGAGTCATTTTTCATGACCTAATGTTTCTTGTAAAGTCTACGTATTCACGGTAAATCATAGGAAAAACAATGAATGATTAAATTGATTACAGCATATCATAAAACACGCAGCAAACACTTTAGTTTCCATTTCTATTTTATAATTATGTAAACTGGATGATGCTTACACAGCACTGATGATGTGAGACCAGGTTTTAGGCCAAGACAAAAAGTTAAAACAGCAAACCTCCATTCCAGTGTCCAGATATTTGTCAAACTAATTTTAGATGATGTTAATAGTTTGTTAAACTAGTAATAGTAGGTAAAACTACTTCTATTGTAAAGCACACTGCACTATTCACTCCATAGACTTCCATTCATAGGCATGCGAATACACACCAGAAACTCAAGCATGTGTAACAAGTTTACATTTCACTGCATTCGGAAGTTCAAGCTTGGTGAATTCTTACCAGCGAAATAGAATCAGGTGATTGCGTTAGACCAATAGAAGATCATTTAAAACATGGAGCAATCGCTCACTTTATTGACGTCTACTCATATTGTTTAATACCACCCCTTTTCACAGCGCTGTACAACAGAATTTCTCAAGCACAGGCTCTAGTGTGACCGTAGCTTAAGTCACTTTGGGCAAAAAGCGTCTGCTTAATGACTAATGTAAATGTAATTTTCATGACTTTTCCAAAACCTTGTGGGTTTTTCTGTTTTTTCCAAAACTTTTCCAGCCCTGGAAAATGCCATGTCAAAATTCCATGACTTTTCCAGGTTTTCCATGACCGTATGAACTCTGGTAATTATAGTCACACACAGCTAAGTGTATTAGTACTAATGGTTAAAACTACTTTAAAACAATATAAAAGACGTGCGTAAAGCATTATAAATGCTCAAGACTTTTATGAGGATTTATTTGACAATCTGCTGTCTATTTTTGTTCAATGCAAGCAGAAAGGCTTAATATCAAACCTTTTACACAACCAACAGCATGCAGACAGGTAAAGACTTTACTCCAGTACATGGTTCATTAAGTCTGCAGCTTTTTCTCCACTACATTATCTCTCTGAGACCTCTATAATGAGGCATCTGATACCTGTTTTGATTTATGAATTATTGTAGGTTTCATCTAACGGCATACATCGGGTTAAGAAAGAGAAAGATAAATACATGCGATTCTACATGTCATACTAACAAGAAACTATGCCTCTAGCCACAATTTGAAAGCTGTAGTCACGCAAGTTTACGATGCAGTCACTGAAATATGTCGGTAATGACAGAATCTGCAGATGTAGTTAGTCAATGATGCTTTTGGGAAACGCTCCCTTGGACTGTTGCACATTAAATATTCGCACTAAACTTGAAACACAAAACCACCCAAGTGGACTTACTGTGCCGCTGCCAAAATATCAGACGGTCCTTTCCAGATTTGGAAATATGAGGGAGCTGGATCATGCCAAATGTCCTTAATGGTCTCGAGGTGTTGCATAATCAGCAGTGGAAATCATCTTCTGCTTTTCGTGGAGATCAGACAAGCTGATTGAGCTGATATTTGCTCCTGTTGACGACAAAAAGGATCATTTTACTTCTAGCTTAACACAAATACCCGGACATATGTGCAAATCTGTTATGCATTTAAATCTTGAGTTTGGACAGTTTAGAAAATGTAATACATGTTGGCACAGTGTGAGCAAGTATCGTCCCTTGATAAGGAAGTAAAATAAAATATTTAAAAAAATTAATAAAGCAAACAAATAAACATAATATAAACAAATAAATATAAAATAAATCAATAATAAAAAAATCAATAAAAATCAATACATAAAACAATATATAAATTAATAATAATAATAATAATAATAATAATAAAATAAGGCAAACAAAAATAAACATATCAATGAAAAATAAAACAATAAAATAAAATTAAAATTAAATAAATAACAAAAATGAATAAAGCTAATAAACAAATCAAATAGAATATAAATCAATATATTACAATTAAATAAAAATCAATATATAAATTAATTTAAAAAATATAAATAAATCATAAAATAAAATAAACAAAAGAAAAAATAAAAGCAAAAAAAATCTTAAGAAAAACAAAATAAATATAATAATATAAAAAGTAATACACCTGATGAAAAAACTAAACAATCAATAAAGCAAATAAAAATAACCAAATCAAATTAAAATAATTTTAAATACAATGAAAATAAAATTTATTGACAAAAAAGGAAGCAAATAAATAACCAGTTCAAATAAAAAAGAAATCAATATAATAAAATAAAAAATTCCATACATAAAAAAATAAATACAAAAAAACTGACAAAAAAAATAAAAATCAATGAAATATAACAAAATATGTAAATAATCAGATGACAAAAACATGAAACCCTGTCAAATCAGCCAATGGTGTGCATTTAGGGGTAGGGCTATTAATCTGTTAAACCAATAACAGTGGAGAGCTGTAACATTTCAGCATTTACCGGAATAATTACTTTTTATGCACATAAAATGTGTTGTTGCTCACCAAAGCTGCGTTGTTATGCACTTTTACCATTATTACACAAAAAAAACATTAAAAAAAAACCTTTTTTTCTGTTATATACATTTTTTTCTTCAATGGCACATGATCCTTAAAGAGCACCTATTATAAAAAAAAAAATTCACTTTTATAAAGGGTTTAAACAGTTGTGTGTCAGCAGTGTGTGAATATAACCAACTTCTAATGATAAACATTTATTAATTTTATTGATTATAATCAGACTTGATATAAACAGTCTGCAGAAACACTTTGATTGACATTCTCACTTTGTACGTGTCATCAGTGGGGGAAAGCCCCGCCCACTAGTGACGATTTTTCCCTCATTAGCATAGGATGTTAATCTTGTTTTTAAATCTGCAACTATGCTGACACACAGGCATTTGTAGCTCCGCCCTTTTTTGAAAAGAGCACAATCTAATTTGAATTTAAAGCGACAGTCCAAAATAGCACCACTAGTGTATCAAAGCCCTTTAAAGCATTATTTGTGTGCTTTATTTTGAGCTGGAATTTCACCCACACATTATACTGACATCAGAGACTTATTTTACTTATCTTGTAGAAGGAGGCATAATAGGTTTCCTTTAAGAAATAATTCTAATATGAGGATTTGATGCTCCGGAAACATGCTGTAAACAGTTGTGCTGCTTCATGCACGCATGTTTTGTGATGATCATAATACATTTAGGGTTTTATTAAAGAATGTAAAAGTCAAAACAACAACACTTGAACTATCTTTAGCACACACAGACGTGCACATTCAGTATGCAGCTCAACACATCACATGAAAGCTGAAAAACAGACAGCGTTCAGACACGTTCGTCAGCAATAACCGTAAATTACTGCACTCTACATTGGAACAAATCAGCACACTCCCATACTGGCCCGGGGACAGCCGTCACTTCTATTGTGTTGGTTTCTCGTGTTCATAAAGAGCATATCTTGGAATGAAATTGCAATTATATTACATTCCCATGTTTTGGCAGAAGCGTGGAGTCTTGCTCCGTGGCGTGCTGTGTCATAAATCAAACGGCTCTTAATTATGGGAGCTGAATGGGTTGACAGAGGCCTGACGTGGCCTGATCTGTCTTTTCAATACTGCCTGGCTCTTTTATAGCCACTAATAATGGGAAAACTCACTCTGGTGGCCTAACAAGAGCTGGCCATGGCATTGACAGTTCTGACCGCAATCAGGACGCTTTTAATGCATTTAACACACCTCATAGATAGGGCTGCACAATATACAGATAAAGTCAAAACCATTCGCCCTCCTGGGACTTTTTTTTCTTAAATGATGTTGAACAGATTCAGGAATTGTTCACAGTATGTCAGATAATATTTTCTTTACTTATTTGTTTTAGTTTGGCAAGAAAAACAGCAGTCCTTAATTTTTTAAACACCATTTTAAGGTCAATATTATTAGCCCCCTTAAGCAATATTTGTGTACAATTGTCAACAGATAAAGCCACTGTTATGATGACGTCTCTATTTACTCCAAATTTACCCTAATTACCCTAGTTGGATCTTTCAATGTCACTTTAAGCTGAATACTAATGTCGTGAAAAATATCTAATCAAATATAAAACATTACGTACTGTCATCTGTCACAGTAGTTCTTTCTAAAGTATGGGAAACAATGTCCATCAAAAAATGTGTATATATTTATTTACAAAACACTTACAACTAGACACTGGAACATCAAGACCACGATGGTGACAATACAATATCGAACAAAGAACTGACATAACTCAGTGGAATAAATACACAAGACTAAATTCAACTGATTACAAACAGGGATGAGACGCAGGTGGAACTAATAAACACAAATGGCAGGAAAACAGAACAAAGGAATCACATGACATAATTCTGACATCACGGCAAAGATAAAAGAAATCAGTTATTAGAAATGAGTTATTAAAACTATTATCATTAGAAACGGGTGGAAAAAATCTTTCTTTTAAACAGAAATTGGGGGAAAAATATACATTGGCGCTAATAATTCAGACTTCAGCTACAATGAAGTACTATTTTACATATGATTATTAAATTTCTGTACACCCAAAAAAAAAAAAAAATCAGTATTTATTTTACTTTTATATTAGCCCTATTGCATTTATGCTTTTAAATTGTTTATAATATTTTATGCACAAATAAGTCACACCCAAAATAATAACAAATCAGTCTAGTTGTGATGATTTTTTCCTCAAATGAAATTACATTAATATCACGATATAAACTTATATGATATATAGGCCTCCTGAATTATTAGCATGCTTATCAATCAATCAATCAATCAATCAATCAATCTATCTATCTATCTATCTATCTATCTATCTATCTATCTATCTATCTATCTATCTATCTATCTATCTATCTATCTATCTATCTATTATACATACATATATACACACACAAACACACACACATATATATACATTATATATATATATATATATATATATATATATATATATATATATATATATATTTTATAATATTGACCTTAAAATTGTTTTTTAAAAAAAATAAAAACTGCCTTTAATCTAGCCGAAATAAAACAAATAAGACTTTCTTCAGAGGAAAAAATATTATAGGAAATACTGTGAAAAAATTAATTGCTCTGAAATATTGGAACAAGAAACAAAATTCATAGGAGGGCAAATAATTTTGACTTAACAAAGCAGGGATTTTATGGCACAATGGTTGGGTCATATACAGGCAAACCTGTTTTTGACTGTTGGGGTTAAAAAGTTTAATTAAAATTTAAGTGAATTTTATTTAATTTGTAATTGCATTGGGAATGCAAAAAATCCAAATGAATGATCATATGCAATTAGATAAAGATAATCAGAGTCAGAAATTAATGGGAAATGAGGACAAAAACTGTGAAGTGAAATAAACAAAAATGCCACACAAATTTAAAGTGCAACGGCATAAAATGATGCTGAACGATTACACTTCAACTAATCAAATCATATACACCAAATGTAGGGTCAAATATGAACAAGAGAGGTTAAAAAGTGTAACTTTATTTTAATTGAAAAAAAGAAATTCACCCAACGTTAAGTTTGTCAGTCTTTTATCTGCACAATGCACAATTAATGTGAAATGAATTTTGACTTCGACTGTATATTGCAGAAAAAATAAATATATTTCCAGCATTAAAACCGATGGTGCTGCCAGAAGAAATAAACCCTTTTCTTTGGTCATTAGGAGGTTTGGTGTGAAAAATGGCAGAACTTGAGCTCTAGCTTATTCAAAGAGGAAGCATTTAGCGCTGCTAGATGCTTATTTAGGTTGCTCTGCGTATTGACGATAAGCCGCAGCGCGATCAAGCATGCTAGGCATGATAAACATCCCTTTGAAAAGCACTCCGCGACAGTAGCTCAGCTAATCTCCGTGATTATACTGGTATCCATTACATGCTGCGACTTGAAAAAAGCAGTTCAGGGTGTGCTCTTTGTTGTGGTGACAAAAGTTCATCCCTCAATCGCTCAGAAATATTGTGGTGGAGCTGCTAAAGACAAGCTTCAAACAGAATTCATTTCCTGTTAGCTTATGGCTGGTGTTAGCATCGAGCTAATAATCCGTTTCTGCAGGCCGTAATGACAGCCTGGAGGTACAGTGTGCGACATCGACACCCTCACATGTTTACTTGATCACTAAAACAGACATCTTTTGGAGCAAAAATAGACGAAGACCACAGATTGAAGCCAAAGCTATATCAAACCCTAGAGAAAACACAGGCCAGCACTTCAGGAGGAGGACAGGACCATCATTTAAGAGTGTGTATTTAAAGAAATCAGTGGAGTTTTTCTAATATGTTCAACATGACCAACATCTGGATTGAACGCAAAAGCGTTCCAGCAACATTGCCCTAACGTTCACAAAGGTTGTACGTTCTTTTTTGTATTCAAAAGGTAACTTCCACCAAAAAACAAGTCGGATTTGAAATATCGTTTTGTTATTTCCATTTTGTTTTAATCGCAACAGCATGGAAATATTATATAGAATGTTTCATAATGTTTTCATAACCAAAATAATCTATACAGAATTCTGCATGATGTTCTAATAAACCAACAACAACAACAACAACAACCGATATTTACAAAACACATTAAATATAAATAGAAATATAACTATTTGCAACTCTAAAAGTATTCACCATTATTCCATGTTGCCAGATGTTTTTTTTTCTTTAACCATTTTTGCTTTTATTTTTTAATGTACATTTATTTAATATTAAACAAATTACATTTCATAAATATATGTATAACCTAACATTCTAATAGTTTAATATAAATTAACCTCTCAAAAGTTGCACAAACAGGTTATTTATTAAGCTAGTTCATTCATTATTTAGTGAGTACTAATGTACCTATAATCTAACGCCCTACTTAATAATACGTATAATACCTGAAAATAAATTTACAGCCTAAAAAGTATTTTTTTTAAATGTTCCCTCCAAATTGTAACTATACTATATTATTGTTTAAAGTTTTATTTTCTATATCCACAAACGAAACTTCCGATTGAAACAGGAACTGTCTGTGAATGTTAGAGAAATATTCTGCAAACCTAAAAATAACACTTTATTTCTGTGAAGCAAACTTTCCAAATAACTAAAACCTGATGTTAAAAATGCAAGCTTGGGGAACATTTGCAGATACTATATCGTACTGTTTTTAGGTTTTATTATCTACATTCACTAACAAATCTTGCACTTAAAACAGGAACTGTAGGTGAATGTTAGAAAAATGTTCTGCAAATGTGAAACTAAGATTTAAATTTCCATCAAGCAAACTTTCCAAACAACTATAATCTAACGTTAAAAATGCATGCTTTGGGAACCAAAAACCAACATTTCTAGATACTATATATTATTGGTTTTTAGGTTTATTTTCTATTTAAACTTTCAATTAAAATGGGAACTGACTGTGAATGTTAGAGGAACATTCTGCAAACCTAAAAATAACATTTTATTTCCATAAAGCAAACTTTCAAACCAACTAAAATCTTAAAATGCATGCTTTGGGAACATTCCCAGATACTATATATGCTAGTTTTTAGGTTTATTATCATTCTATACCCACAAACAAAACTTAATTAAATTAAATTATTTAATTAAAGCAGGAACTGTAAGTGAACGTTATGCAAACCTAAAAATAACGTTTTATTTCCATAAAGCAAAATTTCCAACCAACTAAAATCAAACCTAATGTTAAAAACGCATGCTTTGCGAACCAAAAACTAACAAGTTAATAGCATGAATTGTGACTTAAAGTGTCACACATTTTATTTCCACAAAATGAACTTTTCAACTAAAATCTAATATTAAAAATGCATGCTTTAGGAACAAAAACTAGCAATTAATAGCATGAATTGTGACCTAAACTAAAGTGTCACCCATTTTATTTCCACAAATTTACAACTAAACTCTAATGTTAAAACTAACATTCTCAGAACATTCTGCGAAACCCAATCCATGATCTGGGCAGCTCGTAGGAGGGCAGCTCCTTCAGTTGTGGGTGGATTTCTGGAAGTCCTCACTGAGGGCTTGTTTAATTTCTCATTTACCCTTAATCCATCATCTCCTACAACTCTCTGCTAGCTGATTGGTCCCGCTGCCAGTTACCGTAGTGCAGGGACTACAGAATAGTGTAAATTTGTGTTTGTCTTAGTGCCAGAGAAAACAAACACTTCCTCAGAGAACGTGTGTGAGCTGTGGAAAATCGGAGGCTGATCACACCCGAGAGAACGGCTGCAGCTGAAGGATTGTGTGCTCACATAATATTGGAAAACATTGGGATTTCTGACATGTTTTATGTGCTTCTGTGGCTGCTAAATATAAGGCTGTGAAATTTACCGAAATGAAATACTGTAATTAGTCAGACACTGTTATCATAAATTGCTTTAATTGCTTTGAGCTGTTCACAGAGGTACAGTACTTTTTTGTGAGTGGTAAAAGATCATAATATCCGAGGTGGGTTCATTTGTATTTATATATGCACACATAGGTTTTTGTACTTTTGGATGAACACAAAATTCACAAGCATTTTGAAAGCAAATAATGATCTAGCAGTAGATGGAGAAAGAACTTTTTAATGAATAAACTTTTGACAGAGGAAATATTGCAGCAGAATCCATTATTCATTGAATTTCATTATTTTTGAGTGTTATTTTGTGAGTCGTTTCAACCTGGGTTTAGAATAACATCTAATAAAATCAAATTAGGTTAATATATGTTTGTGTTAACTGTAATAATGTTTAACAATTAATATTAAATAAAAACAGTTTATAATGTCTTAAATCTTTTTATAGAGTCAACACAATCTTAATATTATTTTTTTAGTAGTAGGAGAGTACAGGGTTTCTGCAGGTTTTACCAAGTCTAATGCTAGGTTATAATAGTTTAATTTTTCATTAGTTTTAATTCATTTTTAGAAGAAGATTTACTTGTTTTTATTAGTTTTTTAAAGTTAGAAATTGCTTTAGTTTAGTTCTTATTAGTTTCAGTATTAGTTGTAGTTTATTTTTTTTATTTTTGTAAATAAGAGTATTGGTCAAAATTATCAGAATAAATCTAAAAAAATTAAACAAAGATATATATATATATATATATATATATATATATATATATATATATATATATATATATGTATATATATATATTTATATATCACAATATCACACTAGTAGCAGTGCGATAAGGCTGTATATCAGCACTGGTGGGTGGGGTGCGTTGGCGTGCCTTAGCGTCCCACCAGTGCTGATATACAGCCATATCGCACTGCTACAAGTGTGATATTGCATTTATACAACAGCTTAACGGCACAATCTTGTATATAAATAAAAAAAAATCAAACACGGAGAGTCTAAAACCCCCTTTTATTAGGAACTACTTTCTTCCACCATTCATTCACATCTGCAGCTGACGTCAAAACAGCAGAAGCCGTTACTAGGCACTATTCTCGCAAATAAACTGCATAGCTGCAATCTAAACAACTACATTCTTGACTAAAAAAGCCTCAAAAGTATTATTTTACAAAAGTATAAACAGTAATATTTGTCAAACTGTAGTGTCTCTGCTTGTTGCTGGCTGGATGTAGGCGGAGTAATACACAAAGGGTAAAGAGGCTGTACGGGTGCTGATATTACGGCTATCAGTCAATCAGATTTGAGAACCAGACAGAACTGTTGTGAATTATATTTATTTATTTATTTTTTATACCTGTATTCAGAGGACACATGAGCACTATCATCTACCACTACAATCCTCAAATTCAAATACAACAGCCCACAAGATAGAGAGGGTTATTACCTGCTCTTCACACACAAAGTGGGTCTGCTAAAAGTTTTAAATTAGAAAAGGCTCAATATTACATTGAACAGATCCTCAACGCACTGATTTCTTCCCTTTGTGCTGCTCAGTTTTGAAAGTATCCGCAGACTGCCGCCGCTTCGTAAAGTTTTTCTGTAATCTTAAAGTTGAACTTGTCAACACTAGTTAATGCACAATGAGCTATCATTACTTAGCTTAAATAGCATTAAGTAACATTAACAAAGATGAATAAATCCATTAATAAATGTATTACTAATTGTTTTTTCTTCTCAGTAAATACATTAATTAACATTAACTAATGGATCATTCTTCTAAATGTTACCCTATATCAGTATGTGATTGACCAGAGCCATTGAGATGCATATGAAAGCTAACAGTTATGCACTCCAGGCATTATACACCTCCTTGTTATGAACACCTACGCATACTAATAAGCTCACAATGAAGCATTAGACAGGAAGTGGAGCTCTGCCAACCTGTAACGTTTATCTAGTGGCACATCGAAGATTTACCACAGCTGTAATTTCACAGTATGGGGTTCACAATGTCCACTTTCCATCAGACTCATCCGTGAACACATTGAGCAGCACATGTGCTCTGGAAATATTAGCATATTAAAGTTACAGTCGCGGGGAAAGAAGTGGCTGGAAAAGCAGATGGCGGTGTTTTATGCAGCTGATATTATGCAAACTGTGCCCTGAGGCTCGCCCCCATTTACTTCTCTTTAATTGGCAGACGAGTGTGTGGTGCCAGACAACACAGGTGGCAAGGTAGAGCTCCTGCATGCAACATCCAAAGAGAGAATTACACATTTATTTATTTCCCCTCAACCTCTCATAAAACAGGCCGCTCTCATGCACACTTGATCATTAGAGAGAGGACAGACGACAACCTCTTTTTTATATGCGTGCTATCATAATCTCAGATAATTAGTTGTAAACCAGCAGCAGAACGAATTAAGGGTCAACTTGTAAATGTGAGCGATTACATATCACTTATAAAGCACCGTCAGAAGAAGCATTCAGAGTCAGCTCTTAAATGATTATGAACAGTATTGGGGTTAAAGGGCTATATTTAGAGGTTCGTTTGATTAACATTAATTGCATGACACGCAGATTAATTGATCCAAATAAATCAAGCTTAATTGTGCATCAGTATTTTTTCTTAATGTGAAACAGCAGATAAAAAATTATTCAAAGATCTATTATTGCAGCAAATATATGGTTAATATTAATGTATTGTTTTTATAAGTTTACTATTATTGAAACTGCTGCAAAAGATGCTAGAAGCAACATTTAATGTTTGCTAAAATGATGCACACTATATTTTTGTGGATATGAGATGCAAACTTCAATATGTATTCATTTACACCTAATATACTATGGTAAAGTTGTACTGAGATCATGATATTTTGCAAGGAACTATGTGGAAATGAGTATTTCTTCATTAATATTGAGTGAAAAACTGTGAATTTTATAAATAGGCATGTGTTTGAAGTAAAGCTGCTCGATAATGGAAAAATTAGCAATACTATTGTTGAGTATTGCGATTGTGATATTTCTTATAATGTTTCCCTAGAAAACTGCACAATGTTTATTAACCATTTTCAAATAATTTATTTATGATATCAAAACAAGCAAAACAAACAGGTAATATATATATATATAATGTATATATTTTCAGATCTAATTAACTAAAAAGCTGTGTCGAGGTGCAAACATTTAGTCTTTTAATCACTTTGAATGTGAAGTGAAAACCTCAGCAGATATTTTGACTGACCGGATGTTTATTCCTCTACTCTTGACTCCACCAACTAGTGTTTATTTTCAGCTCTGGGTTAAGCTTTGGGCCACTCCAGCCAATGGCAGAACAGCACTACTGGGGAGGCGGTGCTAAAGATAGTAAGGCCCCATTTGATTGATCAAATGTAAATAAACAACCGATGCATGAAATAACAAAAAAAATAAAAAATCACAGTAATAAAAATAAATTAAATCAAATTACGGTAAAGTAGTTTTAGAATTTTTACAGTTTAGTACCATAATTTTAAAATTAAACATCTAAACAATCCGAAACCCCTAAAACTTCTGTATAAATTACTAATAATTTTACAATGTAGTTTTTGCATTTTTACATATTTTTATTGCTGAATTTTTTTAATTACGGTAATTTTTTTCCAGTGTAGTTTTAGCATTTTTACAGATTTTTACTGTAATTTCAATGATAAAATCAGTCTGTAAAAATGCTAAAAATACACTGTAAAAAATTATATATATATCACCATAATGAAAAATCAATTCAATAAAATTACGGTATTTTTTTACAATGTAGTTTCTCAAACGTTTTTTACTATAATTTCAATAGAAAAATTATTAAAATGCACAAAAAACTACCGTTATAAAAAACTATTGGAAAAAAAAAATACGAATTTTACTTTACAGTGTAGTTTTAGCATTTTTACAGCTTATTACCATGATTTCAATCATAAAAAGCTGTAAAATGCTTTAAAATACACAAAAAAATTACAGTAATGAAAAAAATCCATTTAATAAAATTATGGAATTCGTTTACAAGGTAGATTTAGCATTTTTACCGCTTATTATAGTAATTGCAATGTTAAAAAGCTGTAAAAATTATCAAAACAATGTATAAAAATTACCATAAAGAAAAATCTATTCAATAAAATTACACTTTTTTGTAGAGTATAAACTATCACACATATTATATAGATTACATAGATTGCATACCTTACTATAGATTATGTGGAATATATTATGCAGCCATAGTTTGACATTTTCGAATAATGTTGGTAGAAGGCAGTTTTCCAAAAGCCTGAATAGACTATTTTTAGCACATCTGTTCCTGCTCACCAGGGTAACCTGGACCTCTACCTAGCATGCACACTGGATAAGAGGCAGCAACCCAGTTTCTTGGCACTTTGAACCCTTGATTAACTCTTATTCACCGGCAGCGTGCAATGCTAATAGCAGCACACATCTCAATGCTCTTAGTCCACAGAGGTCTTTCAGGTCAGCTTTTAAAAATCCACCATTAAAAGAGTAAAACGTCTGCTTCAGAAACCGGACTCCAAGCCCTTCCAGAAGGAGGAAGAATTTGACAGCAAAATGAGCTTTGTTCACATCTGATGAAAGACCTACTTCAAAAAGCGATGGTTCAAAAATTAAGCGTCATACGGGAAATGAAACCCAGTACTTGGGCGCATGCTAAATTAAGGCTTTTCCTTTTGAAGATTTCCATTTCCTTGCATGATGAAATATGCTCCTCATCACTTGGGCTGAGTAATACGTTATCAATAGTGAGCTTCCAGAAACTTCTGAAGATACTTCATAAATCATCTCGAGACTGCCTGAACCTCTGGAATGAAATGAGCGGATTGGATCTGGGCACAATCCCATGAAAAAGATCCTGGAACTGGTGCCAAATTCACAACACCAGCAAAACAAGAAACGGCTAAATTTGTGTATATAAATGCTGCAACTCTTCACAAAAAGGTCTTATTATCTAACATTAACTTGAAAATGTGCTATACATTTAGTTACACTCATGCAAATTAGTCAACAATAAAATAATATGAACAAGAATAACAAAAATATATAACAATACAGTTTTTTCCACAATGTTTTGTTTTCAGTTGAATTGCACTTTTTTGAGTAATTGAATTAAATTTAAAGTGTTACAAAATCACTTTATACAATTTAGTTAAAATAATGTGCTATAAATTACATTATAAGTTAATATACTTTATAAGTTACTTACACTTGCATTTATTAGTTTATAGTAATAACTAGTCATTTCACTACTTCATTTCAATGGTTCATGTCGTACCATCAACTATACTGATCATGCCACATTTATAGTTCAAAATAGCTCAATATACATGGCTTATGTACATGTAGACATATCTTAAAGTTTTTAAAAGTCTTTTTTTTTTTAAAGTCTAACAAAATCACTTTAAATTGTTTAGTACAAAAAAACAAAACAATTGGCTCAGAAATTAAATTTTGGCGCATTTTGAAACATAAAACTAGACACTTGCAACTTACTTTTTAGAGTAGCATTTATTTGATTATTATTATCATCATTATTATTATTAATAATAATAATAATAATTACTTTTTAAATTATTTTTATTAAGCACATTTTTTGCATTCATCCTTCTATGTATCTTTTGCTGCTGCACATTTATGTCTGTGGAGTGCATTAAGATGCTACTTTTAATGGCACAACATAAAATAAAGTTTATTATTTTATTATTAATAATTTTACTTGTCATTAATGCAAATACACAATAATTGTTTTGAATAGTTTTGCTTCTATGTTTGCTTCAATCTATCTATCTATCTATCTATCTATCTATCTATCTATCTATCTATCTATCTATCTATCTATCTATCTATCTATCTATCTATCTATCTATCTATCTATATTTAACTTATCTAAACCGCAATTTAAACATTCTAAATAGTTACAATGATAAAAAGTATATGACATAAACTTTACCTAATAATCATTATCTAAATTTAATTAGAATGGGGGGAAAGCATTAATATGTACAGTAGATCCTCCACCGCCAATAATTCTTCAAGCAAACTAACATCAAAAAGAATAAATCAGCAACAAATGACCTTGCATCATATATTATCAACCAACGTCTTCTGTGCCAGTATGAACTATGCAGTGTTTTGGCTGAATCTCCTGAACACACTTCAGAACAACATCCTAAATATTTCAGAGCACAACCTGCCGAGTCACATTTCCGAATCTCGCGACCTCCAGGCTGGCAGCTCGAATCATAAAAGAGTCATTGAGAGATCAGGCGCAGGTAAAGAAAAGCCGCTGTGTTTTATGGGCGTTAGCAGGGGATCTGGAGACTGAGGGTAAGTAGGCATGAGGGCATGTGAGTACACTTGTTTTCTGACACGTTTTCACCTCTCTCTGGGCCTCCGGCAGTAAACACTCTAAATAAATGATGCCTTCTGAGATTCTCATTGGCTGATTATTGCCACTCGCTATGCCAGCTCCTTTATTTATTTCCTGCTATAGAGGTGAGACAATGAGTTCCGCCTGCTTTCTGGAAATGACTTGTAATGAAAAAGTACTTGGCAGCTGATTAAAATGGTTAATTTAGGCATGGACATGATCATAAATAGTGGAGAGGGATCTGTAAGACTACAGCTTTTCAGAGTAAAAATGCAAAACGGGCATTTTCCCCCTTATCTTCTGCTATCTTTGTGCCACACAGTGCTTCATTACTTTAATGTATTATTGTATTATGAATTATTATAAAGAATATACATGTTAAAATGTATATTATTACTGTATAAAATTATAAGCGATGTCAACTTCTCAGAGCTCAAAGGGATATGGGATGGACCATCACACAGTGAAAACATGTACTGTGATCAGATGAATCAGTACTTGAGGTATTTTTGGGAGAAACGAACGCAGACCAAAAAAGAAAAGAATCATCCAGACTGTTACCAGCAACAAGTCCAAAAGCCAGGGTCTGTCGTGGTATTGGGTTGTGTCAGTACCCTTGGCAAAGGTAACCTGCACTTCAGTGATGCACTTTTAATGCTGGAAAGTACATGAAGATTTTGGAGCACAATATGCTGCCTTCTATTCAATGCACATTTCAACAAAACCACATTCTGCACACATTACAAAGTCCTTCTGCAAAGGAAGAGGATACAGGCACTTAACTGGCCTGCCTGCAGTCCTGACATGTCTCCAATAGAAAATGTGTGGCGCATTTTAAAATGCGACCCCATACTGGTGCCCATCTTAAGACTTGTTTGCAGGAAGAATAGGACAAAATTACACCTGAACTTTGAATTACTTTCTTACCTAATAAGACTGTAAAAAAATAAAATAAAAAATAAATTAAAAGCCTAAAAAAGCAACAGAACAGGAAACATTGAAACAAGTTTTGACCACTTAATATAGCCTAATTTTGCTGGAAATTTTTTTTTATAACAAATTTTAATTTGGTATAATTTGTATTTTTATTTTAATTATTTTTTGTTGGTCAGTTATCAAAAAAAAAAAAAATTTAATAAATTTTAGGTGAAGTGACATTATTATAATTTTTTTTTTGCACAAGGGAATTATGAATTAAATATTGAATATATGAATATGAATGACCTATTACAATATGTATAATATAGGATTTCTGACAAACTTCTCTATAATTTGAGTTATGAATTACAGTATCGCACTACTTGGCATCGTAATACTTCAACTGATATGGAATCGTGAGATGAATTAATCGTATTACGACAACCCTAATATATATATATATATATATATATATATATATATATATATATATATATATATATATATATATATATATTTGTGTGTGTGTGTGTGTGTGTGTGTGTGTGTTCAATATGTTTATTCAAGCATTAGCTTTTTTGTTTTTGAAAATTTGTTGTAGTTTGGGTGTTTTAAATAATTTGTTTATACATCTACACATTAATATGCATATACCAATGTAATTTTGCAACACTTTACAAGGAGTAAAGGAGTAACAATATCAGAAGAAAATAGATTTTTGTTTGACAATGTATTTTGCACCAATGTCACTGGATGACAAGCTCCAAAAGATGCACAGAAATTCTTGATGCTTACAGGTCAAAAGCTGGTCAGTTTTAGTCAAAAGCTTCAGAACATTGTGTTTCAATCTATTCATGGAATCCACGTTGCACTTTTCAAAATGTTGCGGATGACTCAAATCCATTAATCCAGCATTGATTTCCTCCATTTTCATTAAAAAACCATCCCTGTAAAATCCAATTTTGTCCGCTCCTCAAAACGAAATTATAAAATTAAGGCAAACATTAGCGCCAGTTCGTAAACCCATTTCCTTCCTTGTCTCAACTTAATTGCTGATGGGCTCCAAGCATTTTCACCCATTTAGGTAGAAACAAATTTGGCAATAAACTCTGTGAAAAAGAGAGAATACACATTAGCTTGTGCCACAAACCCTCTTTCTTTGCCCCAAAGGGATAAAGTAGGGTGGTACATAATAACTCAGAGGGAAAATGTGAAGAACTGTGGGACAACAGAATTAATAACCCTCAAAACCTGAGTAAACCAGCCCCCATAGACCAGGCCATATTAAGAAATGTGTTCCCTGAGCTGGTGTGTTTGTTGTAGATTATTCTTCATAAGAGGCACAGATCTCCAGAGAGAAAGACCACAGGAGATGCCAAGTGTTGAGACACCTACTAAAACTACAATTAATCCCCAGAGCCAGAGATTCAATCTGCTGTCGGCCTCCAATATAACACAATCACAGAGCGATGGAAATATAAAAACAGTCTGGGTGAGCGCGGGACAATGCTTTCATACAATGTGTCAAACAGGCATGAGCAAAGGAGAAAAAATAAAGTGATTTCTAGTATATTGAACAAGTGTATAAAAAGTGTATTGTTTTTGCAAAGGACTCAAACTTTGGGTCAACAATTCAAAATGTATTGTGTTCAATGTCAATGTCTTGGATCTGCTTTCATATTGTTTTTATAATGAATATGTGTACATAAAATGCTAAATAAAGTGATAATTAATTATAATGTATAGATTAATTACGCATAATGTCAGTAGAATATATCACTTTTCATCTTTTATTCATTCATTCGGCTTAGTCCCATATCTATCAGGGATCGCCACAGCGGAATGAACCGCCAACTCTTTCAGCATATGTTTTACGCAGCGGATGCCGTAACCCTGTACTAGGAAACACACTCATACACTACGGCTGTTTGCGTTTACCTAATTCACCTTTACCGTATGGGCTGTGGGGGATACTGGAGCACCCTGAGGAAACCCACGCCAACACGGAGAGAACATTCAAACTCCACACAGAAATGCCAGCCGGGACTCAAACCAGCGACCTTCTTGTTGTGAGGTGACAGTGCTAACAACTAAGCCACCCCTTTATTTTCATTATCATCTTTATTAAGTATTTCAGAAGATCACTTTTGAGGAAAAGAAATCTGGAAACATACTAGCAGCATGCTAATTCATACTGGAAAATGCTAACGACATGCTAGTTTTTCAATTAGATGTGCCTGGAAAATACGTGCAATTCACATGGACTCCGCTTGCAAAACACGAGGCGTCGCTCCCATATGCACGTCATGAACGTCGTGCTTCTTCAATAGAAATGACAAACTTACAACCTAAGCTTATTGGCATTGCTTTTAAGACATACGCACATTAGCCACGTTTTAATGAGACTACAGCCTTCACAGCGAAACTTCATACCAAACTGTTTTTATCTGTATTGACAATGAAGTTCGGTCATTAAATAGATGCCGATTTTATAACAAGCGACACCAAAACACCACAATTGTGACCAATGCCTAAAAGGGTCAATTTCAAAGAGTTATAAAAAATTATTTGTGGTATTTTGAGCAGAAATGTCACATAACATACATAAGATATTTATTTTGTATGTTGTAAAAAGGAGCATTAATAGGTCCCCTTCAAGACAAATTATTTTATTCCCCATCATCATATCAATACAGACCAACAAAATGCAAAAAAAAAAAAATATCTTAATTATTTAACTTTTTCCCGCCATACAGACACACAAATATAAAAAAACATAATATCTAGAGAAGCTCAAGCATATTTGTACAGCATAATCCTCATCCAACCTGATGTGGTTTCAAATGCTTAAAATTTCAGCTGCAAACAATTGCTCATGTTAGATGTGACGGATGTTGTGGCCTCATAGTTCAGGCCAGTTCATCTCTTTCTGACCGGCCCAGGATTTTAATAAACTGGCAGATCTAGCTCATTCTCCAGCCAAAAAGATGGATGCAGATGAAGCAGCTTGGCCTGCTCCAGTTCTTTAATTACACTGTGTGTGTGTGTGTGTGTGCGCGCATGTGTGTGTGATATACTGACAGGAATATCAGAGGAGTGACTAGATGTGCAAGAGTAACAATCCCTCCATCCATCTATATTCATGTATAAAGATGTTTCACTGAAGTATAGCAGGGGTGCATGATATTTTAGTGTCTACTATATAAAAATAAACAGTATTCAGGGCTTCCCACACTCAGACTTTACTTGGGCAGGCCGCCCAGGTATATTATAGGCTGCCCAAGCATATTTGGCGACACTTTTTTTTTACTATTATTATCATCCAAACAAGTTGTTTATATCCACCCAAGATAACCAAATATCTGTGATAGATTAACCAGTGGAAAGTTGCCTCTCGTTTACCCATTTCGTAGGCTACTGCTGGCTGTGTGCGCGAGAATGATCAAAACTCCCACAGACAGTCACATGCTCTGCAGACCCATAAAGACCTGCACCTTTTTGGCACATACAAATGCCTCCTGCCCAGGTTTCAAGTATAAATTAGTGAAACTTTTTTTTTTTTACAATAATCATCATCCTTTTACAATTTTTTGTATTAGCCTAATATAAACAAACAAGCGCAGGGGAAAATCTACTCTACCTGTTTCATACTGCTTGTTCTGTGTCCGCACTGTCAATGCACAGACCCACAGAGAGCTGCACCTTTTGCGTTCGGCCGAGGTTTCTAAATTTACAGAAATGTCCAGGATTTGGTTTGTCTTTCGTTTTCTAAGCTGACATTAATTTTAAAAGTCAGCTTTAAAATAATTAAAGGGAAACATTAAATAATAAACTCTTTAATCTAGACGACTCAGAAAACTTTACAAAATACTCTGAGAGGCCGAAATTACATCTAAATTGGCTGCAGAATATTTGTACATCATTAGAAATGGCTAATCAACTCATTCATCTTATTTAAATAATCTACACGTTTTATTCTGGTAATTAATCTTTTTTTTTTTTTAGGTATTGTCTGCTTTTATTGCTTTTTTCTGTCATTTATTTCTAATTTGCTGAATATTTTATTAATTTGATGATGGCAATACTGTACAAAATGTCATGCCAATAAAGCAACCTGAACTTGACTGAGACAGAGAGAACCAGATTTGATCTGTCAGTGGGTGCACATCCCTCCTGATTAGCATAAAAGATTTCATTTTTACTTTTACCCATTAAAAAAAAACAGTTTAAACAGATAACAATAAAAAATAGTGTTAAAAATGTAATTATGTTTTGCTTGTCGCATATATATTAACTGTTTATGTGCTGTGGGTAAAGGGTGTTTCAATCGGCTACCACCGCAAGTATATTTCAAACCTGTGGGAAGCACTGAAATATGGTCTGTTTTTTGGAAGAGTGAACTTGCATTGTGATGATAATATATTGTCATCCTGCCATTATATAATGAGCTGCATAAAATGGTCTTAAAATGACAATAATATTGTTTATCGCAATATATTTTGGTGAAATAAACTGTACAACAAAAAATAAGACATCGCGACAGGTCTACATTTAATACCTTTTGAAAAAACAAGGTCAAAAAACACTTATGGTAGACCCTATTTGCTATGCTAGTCATTATAATTCACTAAATCATTTTTGACTGTTTTGGTGCACAAAAACAAATTTGGTCCTCACTGTATATCTACACTATAAACAAATTAGGAGGCAGAAATAAAAGGGTCACTCATTCAATACTATTCATATTTCTGTGTTCAATAATTACTGACATTATTATTTCTATTTTAAATGGCATATTATTTTTAAAAAGCTTGTTAATTATTTCCCAAAAGTGGAAGCGTAGTCTGAAATGTCTTAAACCGAGCATGTCCCCTGTGCTGAATTGACAGCAACCCCCATTTACAACACAATACGAGACAAAATGAAATAAATAAAATGATGTGGAGCCCTTCTTAACCTTTTCATATCCCGACAGACTACTAACTAACTCTGCAGTACACTGGGAAGTATTTATTTTAATGAATCTTCACGGCATGACTCTTGTAATTATTCGGTTGTTAGCCCAACTTGCTTCATTGTTCATGCAGACTTTAAGGTCAACAACCTTATTAAAGGTAGCGACTAATTTGAATAAGGCGGTAATTACTATTGTAAAGGAAAAGAATTCAATTAAAAGACAAACTCGGAGGACAATAAATAATTTCCCCCTGACGAGAATTAAAAGTTTATTTGCCAGGCCAGTCAGCAGTTGAAATCATAATTGCTTTTAAAATATTCAGAGCATAAAACTCAATACCACTAATAAATGATTGGAGATTAACTAAATTAATACACAGACAACAGGCCTGTTTCTGCCTGCCTAATTCAATCGTTTCATGCTAAAAAGACAGCCTCTCTAGTGAATAACATCCTGGGTGAATGTTATCATGATAACAATATACACTACCTGCAACAATAAATAATAACTGGACTTTTAGTTGATCATTTGGTATCAGAAGTGGCTCATATGAAAGACAAAAGCCTCTAGATTTTGCTTATTTGAGCACAATACAATATGATCATGCCTTGATTTTTAGTGATTTCATTAGGACAGTAAAGTCTGACTCTGCTTAGACTAAAGTCTCATCACTGAACAGAAATAATGTCCAGTATAGAATATAAAGTCCTGCTACAGTGGAGACAGAATGAATATTGTGTCTGACTCCATCATGAGCTTGGAGGACTGCATATATATATATATATATATATATATATATATATATATATATATATATATATATATATATATATATATATACACACACACATACATACATATATATATACATACATACATATATATACATACATATATATATATATACATACATATATATATATATATATATATATATATATATATATATATATATATATATATATATATATATATATATATATATATATATACACATATATACCAACTACCTGTGGCGTTATTTCAAAGACAAATGTTATGAACTCAGTATAACAATTCAATATCGCATTTACCTAACAGCCTACGAGCATGAGAATTTCTGTGCTTGTGTGCCGATTTTCTCTGCTCATGCACAAAACTTTGTGCACGCCTTCAAATATACGCAGCTCAAGCGCAGATCGTGCGCACTCTCAAAAAAACGCTGCTGAAGTGCGATTTAATGCATTAACTAAAACAAGTATGTCTTCAACATTTATTAGATTTGCTAGAAATATTTGTGAATGTCTCTAATAGTCGTGTTTTTGCTGGCCTCAACGTAGCCAGTCAGTCAGTCAGTCAGTCAGTCAGCACGTAACCTTAAAGGGTTAAACATACAGCCACAGCACTACTACGGTTACAGAAAAGTTTGCTCTGTTATAATTTATTTGCCTTTTAATAGGTTTTGGTGCGATTATCAACCGCTATAAAAAAAAACACAACAATGTTTTGAATAAGAAGCTGTGAGCCATGGCGGGATCAATTTTGGCGTGGCGCCCCGCCATGGAAGAATAAATGTAGCAGAAACCATGTATATATTTGTATATATATATATATATATATATATATATATATATATATATATATATATATATGTGTGTATATGTGTGTGTGTGTGTGTGTGTGTGTGTGTGTGTGTATGTATACATATATATATATATATATATATATATATATATATATATATATATATATATATGTATGTGTGTGTGTGTTTATGTTTACAAATATACATTTTTTTAACATATTAAAAGTATATACCCATATACTAAGTATATACTAAGTACTATATACTTAGTATATACTAAGAAATGTACTCATTCATACGTGATCATATTCCTCACTTTATCTAGAACATTAGGGCAAACGTTTAATTTAAAATATTTATAAAATATGAAATATTTTTAAAAACTAATGATCACAGCTCCAACATAAAATAGCTAATTAACTAAATTAATCTATGGACAACAGGCTCGTTTCTGCCTGCCTAATTCAATCGTTTCACACTAAAAAAGACAGCCCGTCCTCTCCAGTGAATAACATCCTGGAGAATATTCAAAAACCCAAATAATAAGGTGAGACAGGTTGCAAGATTTTAAGGTTCATTTCAGAGCAAAACACGCCGCATGCTGTGCATACATAATGTGCATGATAAGGAAAGTCCCGAGTGCTGAAGGGATTGAGAAAGAGAGGCTTAGACTCAGGGAAAGTCTCTCTCTCTATTCTGCAACCGATCCTGCCCTCTTTCTCCTTGACAGTAAGTCTTGGCACCTCGTCAGCACACTGCCATCCCAGACAGAAGAGAGAGAGAGAGAGAGAGAGAGAGAGAGACAGAGGAGGAGCAGACAGTCCTGTTATCATCTCTTCTCCTCCTTATTTACTCCCCTCATTGTGGCGGGTTTAAGCGAGCAGCGTAATCTTCAACCACCCAGCCAGTCTGTCCCCGGCTTCAAAGCCAAGGTCCAGATAGGTCTGGGATGGAGCTGGGCTATCTGCTAACTTTCTCCCGTCAGCCTGAGGAGATAATCATTTCAATCCTGCCCGGGAGAAACGGTTTAATAATGCTGTAAAGGTGACGTCTGCCGGCCCTTATCAGGAGAGGCAGATGCATCGAAAGGAGGCTCCGGGTGTGGGGAGGACCAAAATAAAGAGACAAAATAGAAGAGTGAACTGATAAATACTGCCGTTCTGTCTAGGTGGGACATTTGTGACGTTAAAACATATTTAAAATGTCACACTGAAAAAAAAAGATTCATTGGATTTACTTGATTTTCTTTTAAGGTAAGTGGTTAAAAAACAGTTGGGTTGAAATTAAACAATTTAAGGTCATCATTGAGTTTAAGTTAATTTAGGTTGTTCAGCCCATATTATTATTTCCTTTATTTAGCCAGGAGATCACATTGAGACAGTACTGTCTCTTCTTCCAGTGAGACCTGGTCAAGATGGCAGGCAGCACATAAAGTTTCATATAAAAATCACAAACAATACCACAAAATTACAAAATCACCATTCTTAAAAACATCAGCTCATAAAAAAACAATTACAGGTGTCCTTTAAGATGTTGTATAAAAGATGTTTAAAAGTTCTCAGAGACGGAAGAGTGCCAAGATTGAGCTGATTTTGCAGGTCATTCCAAGCCCTGGGAGCGTAAACGGAAAAAGCACGTTTGCCAAGTTCTGATAGAACCCTTGGAACTATTAGACGAATACATGAACCAGATCTAGTGTGTTGGTTGTTGGTGTGAAATGTTAATAAATTAAAAATATAGGATGGTAATTTACCTAAAAGAGCCTTTAAAATAAATAAGTACAGATGTAATTTTCTCCTTTGATATAAAGATAACCAGTCTAAGGAATCATACAAAATACAGTGATGCATCCGTGAGTCTGCACCTGTGACAAAGCGTATTGCTGCATGATAAACAGAATCTAATTTTCTTGGTAGGGTAGCGGCTGCGTGCATATAGAGATGATCACCATAATCCGTTATAGGCAGAAATGTACTCTCTACTAATTTTTTGCGGGCTTTATAAGGAAAAAATTTCTTGAACGGTATAAAAAACCTAACTTTGGCCTTCAAAGGCTAATCTCTCATCAATCCAAATACCTAGATATTTATAAAGGCTAACTCTTTCTATTTGAACACCGTTCAGAGTTGTTATTGTCTGATCTGTTAACTTAGTGCGGCCACGGCTAGAATCCTGTATTTAGTCTTTTTTGAATTTAAAACCAATTTTAAATTTTGCAACGTACACTGCAAGACTTGAAAAGCAATCTGTAGATGCTGAACAGCTTGGTTTAAAGAATGTGCTGCTGTATATATTATTGTGTCATCAGCATACAGGTCTATTTTAGCTGATTCTATTCCGTGACCTAAATCGTTAATATAAATAGAAAACAACAACGGAGCTAAAACCGATCCTCGGGGAACCCCAGTGTTAACACTGAATAGTGAATAGTTTGAAACCATTTTGCAAAGATATTTTTTTCAGTGCACCATGAAATTTCTTATTCTCTGAATGTTGCATATATAAAATTATTATTATAAGGTGATTATAAATCTTGAATCAAAATAACTTCTTAAGCAGCATATCTTGTCTTCTTTGATTGGTGCTTTACTGGTGCACTGACACAAATTATTTGCTAGATTTACTATATTTTTGTTAACGGTGTGGTCCACTACGATATCATATTTTAAACTTTAGTTGATTTGTAATGTATCTGTGTGAACATAAACAACATCTCTGAATGCAAAGTTCAATGCAAAGGGAGACATTGGCTTTAACAGAGTTAACTTAGCAAAGCCTACAGCGAATGAAGTTTGGGGACTACAGAAAAACACATCCGGGCTAGTGAAATCACAAGGGCCTCCGGTTACATGCATTCACCACACGCACACACCCAATGCCGTGAAGGGGCGTGGCCAGAGGTGTGTAATGTTACAGCAGAGAAAGCTAAAATGCCATCTAAAGGCTGCTATTTATCACAGAGCCTCTTCTGTCTCTGTATTTGGGCTTCCAAAGGACATGACACAAAGAGAGAAGTGCTTACAGTTTAATTTAATTATGTTCCAGAGAATTATAAAACATATACAGCTCCCATCTAACAAAGGACAGCTTCCAGAATCTCTCCAAGTTCAGTGCTGGATTCAGCTAAAAACTCCTCCAACGGATAAAGCCGTGGACTGTAAGTCACAACCTGTGAGTATTTATATTTGTTAAAATTGATCAACTACATGCACAGTTTCTAGCGTTAACGGTATGTTGTAGTGAGGACATAAACAAGCATGTAAACAACGGGAAATGCTGTTTGGCACCGCTAACAATTAAGCTACAGATTCATATTTATCCGCCAAACCCTTGTAAACACACAATCTTCAGCAGAGCTGCAGTGTCTCTCTGCGTGGCTCACTATGCGGCTGCTTTCTGAGCGATCTACATCTCAATTAACAAACTCACAAAAGACATGAGAACACTTCAATGACTTACACATGCTTATAACCTGAATATGTGAAAGACACTAGTCAGATTTGATTTTAGAGAGCAGGTGTGAGGTTCAGCTGCACTGTAAAAAGTGCTACACTCACAAAGTTGGTTCTATCTACTTTAAATAATTGCAATCTAGTTAATTTTATTTGTTTTATTCCAAAAAAATTAAATTTGCTTCCTCTTTACTTAAAATATATCAGTTTTTATATAACTGTATATTTTGAATAAAACTAATGCAATTTATTTGAGTAGATTTTTTTACGTGGTTATTGTGTAGAATAAATGTTATAAAAGTGAGTTGACACAGACAATTTATTAGAGCAGCTGTCGATGTGGGCAGGTGTTCATAAAACGTGATTTTAATAGTTTGGCGTGACTCCTTTTTCATTGCCCGGGATTTAGCAGGCAGACGCAGCTTCTGCAATGGTCGACATTAACTGCTCCCAGCAGCGGATCTGATTAACACGGTAAGTTGCAAATTTAGCCGAATGATTATTGTAAAGTCATGCAAAACTGCTGTCTTCGCTAGGCAGGTGAGGTTTTTAGCTTTGTAAATTGTACTGTAGCCTCAGGTATGTTAACAGTTAGACTGCTCTCACATGGAAAGCTAAGTTGGCTAACGCTAACCAACGCTAGTTTATGCTAACGATTAAAAGTGATATTATTGAGAAAAAATAGTGAAAGTAGTTTTAAAACACTTAGTAGGTATAACTAACGTTGCAGAACCGATTAACAAGGTCACTGGTGGGCGGTCGGGGTGTGGGGGTTCAGTTTGCTAGCGCTAACTTAGCTAAAGTTAGCTCACCTAAGTTATAGCAGCACATTAAGGATGGATATTAAATGCAGAAACATATGCAACAGTTAAGTAGTGTGTGTTTAACGTAAGAGAAAGTATAACTTAAAGTTTGTGTTTTAGAGATTTAGTCCATAAGTTTTTTAATGCTGCATAGTGAATAAATTACAGATTTACAATTTATTTTAACTTAAATTACATTTACTACTGATGTTTACAGAACCATTTAAATTGTTTGCACCTCATTCTAAAATGCATGTTCTTGGTCTTTAGATACCAAAGTGATTTTGTTACCTGTGGATCTTCAAACTTCACATCCAGGTAAGAAAAACATTAGATACAACTACAGCTATAATTATTTGCAGGCAAGTAAAACATTGGTAAAATTGCAAACAATAGTGGGCTCCATAGAATTAACTTACATTTGATATCTGAAGATTTTTTTTATGTGTGCAACAGTAAAAACAGTATAAAAATATCCTAATGCAGTTTCTTATTATCTGTCAGTCTTTCAATAAAGCTAACTGATAACACTGAATCACTGAACTGTCATTTGCCAGTGACATTAAATTTGAAGAAAAAGTCAATTAAATGTAGCTTTAGCTAAAATTTAATGTAAACCTTAATGTAATGTGTAAAATGGCAATGTATTTATTTATTTATTTAATAAAATTTGTATTATGACGTGCAAAGTTTGGTGCAAAATGAAGATGACATTTAAATTATAGAACTTGTATTCTATAATTTTCATATAGCCATTTTCAAACAGTTTTAATATCTAAATTAAATACACATTCTTATGCTTTATAAGTTGCCAAAATAAACAAAAAATGTAATACCTAAATTTTAACAATTCTTTGATTGACAGGAAAACACAATGACATGCACTGTTACACTGAGTAAAATCACAGTTTTCTTTAAAATTTGATAACTAAAAACACCTGGAATAATGTAATTACACAACCTCTATAACCTTTTTTTATTTTTTAAATAGAAGTTAGGTAATTTTAACTAAGGTAATTTTTAACTGATAAACTAAGGTGTTTCATCCATGCATCATTCTCACTGGACTTTTGTAACTTCACTTGTAGTTATTTCCTATTCAGTATTTAGCTATTTAATGTTGTTTGGTAGCAACCACCTGAACTCCTGTTTCTTTTTGTCTCTACCAATAGAGTTGTGAGGAATCAGAGGTGCATGCGGCTGCCCACGGGAAAAATTTGCCATCAGCCCAACACAGTTTGGATTATCATAGGACTGTCAGAGGTTTGCCAAACCTGTCAAATGCATGATGGCTCCTGTTTGGACTTACCGATGTCCTCGACTTCAAGTATCCATCAAAACTGTATACATTTGAGATATATTAGAGACTCTTTGTGGGACTGGACATTATGCATCCTAAATCTTTATCAAAATATGCAAATCTCCTCACTGAGTTGCCTTGGATGATTTCTCAATAGGATCTGGTATTATTAATGTTTTTATTTATGTATTGTGTATGTGTAGCCACATTAATGGCCTATTTTGTAGTCACTATTAAAAGGAACATCGATTGATATTGAATACATGTTATGGTCTTTAATCCATCTTCCCATTCTTATTTAATTGTTATTGACAGGAAAGTCTGTTTATCTGTTTTTACTAGTGTATATTGTGCTTACAATATAGAAACGAAGATTTATTTTCTGAGGTTACAGCCAGAAGTCAATTAAATTAGTTTTAAATGACATATGCATGGTTAATTTTATTTAGATCATTAAGTTCATAATACTTAATTAAAATGAGTACAGTCAACATATAGCAATGTATAAGTAAGTTAAGTTTAACAAAAAAAGTAAGTTTATCTGATTTGAGTAATTTTAGAAATATTAGTTGGCTCAACTTAATTTTATTGCATTTGTTTTAAGCAATGTTTTAGTGTTTAAAATACTTAAAAAAGGCTGGAAGTTGAATCAACCTAAAACGTCCGATGCAACCACTTGCCTCACTTTTTATAAGTTAGATCTAAGTAACATTTTTTACAGTGTGTGTGCTCTTCATTTTTCTGTCTGATTTAAGCAGATATCGCCGCTAAAAGCTGCTCTGACTGACAATATTCACACAGTGCAAAAGCCTGCACTTGTTGGGGCGTGTTGTGGTGACGTGGAGGCAATCTGCGAGTCACAGCAAATTGCGTTAGCTGACCAATATATATATGACCAAAATATGAGTGGTTTTCATGTTAGCTGAGCAGCTGTAAATAATCAAATTAAGATAGATGAAAAACTAACAAGATTTTTTTTTACACACATTGCTTTGCATCTTATAAACACAACCAAGCCTTAAAAATACGTTCTGTACCACCCCCTTAGGGTAAGTGGTTTTTTAACATTACTAAATTGAAATTGTTTGCTTAAATGCAGCCCATATACATTGTTTGCAACCACTTACCTTTAAAAAAATCCCATTAATTTTGTATTTTTTCAGTGTGTGAGGGCGGAACTATCCAGTTACTCACATTTAGATCGACCAATAGCAAACCACAAACATCCAATCAATTTTCCATGAGGGGAAAAAAAGTAGTATTTGCCCTACATTTGTTCTGGTATGAGAATTAGACGTGTCAGAAGAAAGGTTTTCCAGTTATTAATTAATTTATTAATTGTTTCATTTAGATGGAGAAATCTAGGCCAGTGAATGGATCATTACAAACAATTTAACCAATCTTTTTTTTAATCGTATTTGTCTCAGAGTATTTTTAATCACTTCATATGATCTGACAATTGCTAAATGTCACAGTCACCCAAATTTCCACCCCTACAAATGTCATCCAGATGAACTGTCACAGATTTTATTGATTGTATCAATTAAAAAAAAGGTATAAAGTAGGTTAAACTAGAGATTTTACATAGTTTAAACATAGTCTCACGCTAGAAATGCAAATGAAAAATCTAGCTTTATTCATTCATTTCCTTTGGCTTTGCGGATGCCTTTCCAGTGACAACCTAGCAATGGGAACCAACCATACATAGATATTCACACACACACTACAGACAATTTAGCTCATCAATTCCCCTATAGCGCATTTGTTTGGGCTGTGGGGGAAACCCACACCAACATGAGGAGAACATGCAAACTCCGCACAGACAGCGCCAACTGGCCCAGCTGGGACTCACACCAGCAACCGTCTTGCTGTGAGGCCACAGTGCTAACCACTGAGCCACCATGCCACACTTATTAGATATTTGATGGGGAGATCTTGCCTTTCAGCAAGGCGGAGGTTAGGGATCTCTGACTAAAAAAGGTTGGTGACCACTGTTTTAGACTATCCTGAGTTTAAGTGTATTTTCTGAGTTAAACGGTGACTGGTGCTCCTAGCCGGCCTGAAGCTACATCCACTATTTCACATCATCCTGAATCATCTCTGTCCACCACAACACAGATGATTCACAGAGCCTTTCCTTCCCGATATGCCACAGTGATCGTAAGGCGTTCCAGCAGCCATAAATACCTGTAGCGCATGACACATCTGCACCTGCGTCTGCCTTTCATCTGCCGAGATAGATGGACACACCAATCCTGCTTCTCAAGAGAGCTTTACACATGACCTATAAAGGGGTCGAGGGTCACAGGCTTGATGTATCATAAGAGCCGCTGCCTTTTATTTCTATGAAGTTATGATTCTGTTTCATTCTGGTCCAGAAAGAGTCAAAGGTGACGGTCGAGGCATTTCATTTCTTCATCGCGTGTCTCAAGAAAATGACTTCATGCGTTTTTTGTTCTTTCTCTGAGGTGGATTGCACTCTGTCCAAAAAACATCCTATTTCATTCCTGCTGAGATGGAAAAATAGTTTGGACTGGAAGCGACCAGGATTCAAGGTAAATTGGACATAAATGGGAACACTTATGGCATTTTCACACCAGAGTGTTTGCTGTGGTCAGATGCTTGTAACTTTAGAAGGTGTAAAAGCTGGTGTTGAAAACTCTGAACCTCAATGATGTTTGGCTACAAATTTATTACTATTATTATTATCACTATTACTATTATTATTATTATTATGTTTCTTTATTTAACCATGTACAAATCGATATCTCATTCATAATGGTGACCTGGCCAAGAGGTCTGCAGCACATGACTAATGAAAAGATAAAAAAATTAAAACAAATAATATAAAAATACAGTTTGGTTATTCAGCCATATCACATTACAATATGTTAAAAAAACACATACATTGAGAAATGGACTGTTGTTGTTTGTTATAAAGGATAAAGTGAAATGATTTAATCGGGATGAGCTCAGACATTTTCAGTTCAGACTGAAGAGTATTCCAGGATGATGGTGGCATGACTAAAGGCTCGCTTTCCTATTTCAGTTTGAACCCGGGGAACAGTCAATTGATAAATTACGCTTGAATGTAGGGCCATGGTGGCTTTTTGAACTATGAAAAAGGGAACTTGGATATAAAGGAGCACAATGTAGTGTAATGCATGAACTTTTTATGATAAGTAAAGATGCAACAATACCATTGTATTTATTTTAACTACAGTGCTCAGCATAAATGAGTACACCACATTTTGCATTTGCATCCCTTTCTCAGTCAATATAGGTTATATATTTTGGTGCATTTAAACAAAACTGATTTAATAAATAGACATATTTATTAAAAGATAAATTTTTGTCATCAAACATCTTTAGAAATAAAAAGATTATACATTTAAATTCATGTGAAATATTGGGAAAACAATTACAAACTACAAATTTTCAACAAAATTTATTAAAAATTATTTTGTTTCACTTAAATTTTGTTCTTTAAAAAAATTAATATTAATAAAAAAATAGATAAAAATAAAGTTTAATATTTTTCCCTAACATCAATTTTGGACTGTTTTTGTAAGTTATTTTGTTAAATAAGCTTCAGATTTGGCTTCAGTATTGATTAATCTAATGTACAGAATTATTAGCTCAGCTGAATTATTAGCCCTCGTTTATTTTTCCCCAATTTCTGTTTAATGGAGAGAAGATTTTTTTTAACCCATTTCTAAACATAATAAATATAATAACTCATTTTTAATATCTGATTATTTTCTCTTTGTCATGATGACAGTCAATAATATTTGACTATATATTCTTCAAGACACTTCTATACAGCTTAAAGTGACATTTAAAGGCTTCACTAGGTTAATTAGGCTAACTGGGCAGGTTAGGGTAATTAAGCAAGCTATTGTGCAACGAAGGTTTGTTCTGTAGACTATCAACAGAGAAAAATACAGCTTAAAGGGCATAATAATATTGACTTTGAAATAGTGTTTAAAAAATTAAGAACTGCTTTTATCCTAGCCGAAATAAAACAAATAAGACTTTCTCCAAAAGAAAAAATGTTATCAGACACACTGTGAAAATTTCCTTGCTCTGTTAAACATCATTTGGGAAATGACTTCAACTGAATATGCACAAACATAATATAGTAAATTTTTATTTATTTAAATGGGAGATTTGTTTTTGCATATGTTGAGCACTTCAGTATATAGAATGCTTGTTCGTGATAACAGCTGAAAACAGCCATCAACCTACTGATGAACCACAGGGAATGAGATAAAGTTTTATGGTGATTTGGTTCAAGTGAGATTGAGGTGGTGTGTCAAAGAGAGGCACACAGACATAAATAATGATTACTGAAACCAGGTGAAACTGAGGACAGACAGATGTGTCTGCAAACACCTAGAAACTGTGTCAAGTGCACTGCAAAGACGGTAATAAACTAAAAGGAAAATATTATTGGTTTTATAAAACACGTTCGGCTCAGTTAGCCTGTAGATACAATATAATTTCAAGTTTGGTTTGCATTTTATAGGCAATGTCAAATAACACGAACAGTAAAAATGCAAAAGTCCAAAATAATGTTATAAAAATTAGCCAGGTATTAATAAATTATATATCTATTAATACCTGGTTAATTTAAATAGCATTATTTTTAAGTGTTTTACAGAGATTACACAATAAGCCGTTTTAGCTTTAAAATAAACCCTTAAGAACAATACATTTAAGGTAGACTTTTTATATTGTTTCCCATGTTCATATTATACTTGTATTATTATTCTTCACCTAATGCCAATCACATAGTAAAGGGATACAGCTGCCGCTGAAAGTTAACATGTATATTATTGCAACAATAAAATCACACAACAATCATTGCTGTTTTTACTTATTTAGGGGTAAGTTTGTGCTTGGGGTAGATATAAATAAAATACAATTAATCAAAAAAAGTAATTTAATAAACAATATAAATAAACAATAATAAACAATATAAATAATTATAAACACTATATAAATAAACAATATAAATAATTTTGTTATAATCACTGTTTTTACATTACTGTGAGAAGTAAGTATTAATGTAATACAAGTAATTAGTAATGTATTAGTATAATATAAATAAATACTTCTGACTGCAGCTGTATCCCCTCTACCAACAACCCAATCATACCAAACATGCAACTGTACTTTAATACCCAGTATAGGATTTTAATAATCTTTATGGAATTTATGTTTAGCTCAGGTGGCCTACTGATAAAATATAAGTGTGTATCGGGTCATTTTTTTTCATCAATGTCAAATAATATAAACAGTGAAAACGTAAAAGCCAAAAATAATGTTAAAATTAGCCAGGAAATAATAAATAAATACATTAAGTGTTTTAGAGAAATTAAACAATAAGCTGTTTTTAGCTGAAGAAACATAAAAATATATTTAAGGTAGAATTTTAATGTTTTTTTTTATAATTTTAATAAATTACTGTAATTTTACATTTCTATAAGAGTTAAGTTTATGCTTTGGCTAGACAATAATAAAATACAATAAACAAGTATTTTAATAAATAATATAAATAATTATTGCTATAATTACTGTTTAACATTACTGTGAGAAGTAGGTATTAATGTAATAGAAATAATTAGTAATTTAATTAATTTAAAAACTCTTGTTTCCTAGTACTGGGTTGCGGCTGGAAGGGCGTTAGCTGTGTAAAAACATATGCCAGAATAGTTGGCGGTTCATTCTGTTGTGGTGACCCCTGATAAATAAAGGACTAAGCCGTAGAAAAATGAATGAATGAAATTAATACTTCGGACTGCAGCTGTATCCCCTCTAGCATCAATAAAATCATACCAAGCATGCTAACTGTACATTAGTATCCAGTATAACATTTTGATAATAACCCATAACTAATATGAATATTAAAAGCTAATGTTAGCCAGTCAATGTTGACTTAAAATGTTGATATATTGTAGAGCATTATAAACATCTAAATTGTTATGTGCTTATTGATAGTATTAACTGTATAACAAACAACAACTGACAACAAAAAAGTATTGGAAGTTGTTTGGTGTGACATTATCCCCACCATTCCTTGCTTATAAATGACAACAGTGGCACCATATTAAAGTTAGCACTAGTACTGTGCAGCGCTTCACACTAGTATCTTTCAGAAGGTGCTAGAATCTCTCACCTGCAGAGAGAGATAAGATACGCTTGGGTTACCAACACACTGTACAGCTCAGCAACCCTCAGCAGCAATAGCATATGTCAGACTCCTACAACATCTAGACACAAGAATTATTCAACGAGGAGAGCTCTTGGCAGGTTTGTCTCACTATCCACACAGTAAGCTCCTCTACAGAACGGACTCGAAAAGGATGCTTTTAAATGCACACTGATCCATACGCACACACATTTTCAGTGTCCATTTACTGTGATGGAGCCACCTAGTCATAATAAAGCAATTGTGCTGCAGTTTGCGCTCTCTCTCAAGGACAGAGCGGGCTTTAACTGTGTGCTGTGGAGGAGTTATAAGGCCTGGCAGTAGAGAAGAAAAAGTCACATATTTTCGAAAGACCTTAACCATTCTGCAATAAAAGGGATGTTTTGTGTGTTGTTTAATAACAGTTTATACAGTACTCATTGAAAGAGTTTTACTCTGGGTTACTACAAGAGTTTTCAACTTTTATGAACTATATCAGGGTTATCCTGGCTAATGATGAGGCGGAGGTGATATCCCGAGCATGAACATTTAGCTAATTGAAATTGGGCATGGGACGATAACTGGTTTCAAGGTTTACCGCGGTGTGGAAAAGTCAAGGTTTTAAACCCACCAAATTTCCGTTTCTATGGTATATGCTAGGGATGCAACTAACAATTATTTAAATAATCGATTAATCTGTCGATTATTTTTTATTAATCGATAAATTGGATTGAAAAAAAGGAAAAAAAAATAATTTCCAACATCCCTGAGCTATTATAATAATAATAAATTAAAAAACTAAGTAGTTTTGTCCTGTTTTCATTCCAAATATCTAAATATTTTTAAATCAAGATACATACTAGACACATAAAATAGCATATGAAACTACGTCTTGTTTTCTAAAAATAAAAGAACACCTCAAAATAAAGTGATTGTTTGCTTAAAACAAGTTAAACTATTAGCGAATTGGGTAATAATTTTTTAAAAATGAGATATAATGTCAAACAGAAGTTTTACCAGTTCTCATAAGCATGTAAGTGATCGTGATCTATAACGTGAGATGGCTGTCGCCATGTTTACTCGCGGCAGCACGCATGCCTCATTCATAACAAGCAGAACACACAGGATTCAGCATGTAAATTCACCAGTTACTCCTCAAATACATGCAAGTAAGTGGCTGGTGGACTTCATAGATAAGAATAGATGCAACTTTTTAGTTACTTTCACTGTGTGTAATGTGTATCTGATATAAATAAAACACATCAGCAAATTACATTTGAATGGATTGTTCCTAGTGTGTTTTACAAACTCTTAGAAATGTAGTACTTGTGTGTATTTACATGTCTAAAACATAACTTAAGCAATAGGTGGTTAAAACACTGCATAATTGTGGTAATATGACACGTCTTTCCCAGCGGGGTTAAGTTGGTTTTGTTTTCGAAAAAAAAAGAAGCACTTTTCTGCTCAGCGCAAGCTCTCTCTGACTCAGCGCCATACACCGCACCAAAGCTAAGTTTTATTTTTTCAGTAGCCGTTAAGGGTTAAAGAGCTAACGCTAACTTGTCATGCTGGTCAAGCTGTATAACGAGTAAAACACCAGCGCCAGGGACTTTACGGTCCTCACTTCAAAACGGAACACAAGGAGGATTCTGTAGTGATTTACCCTGCTGCTGAACTCCCTTCCTCCTCATCCCTGTCTATGAAGTGCCAAACTCCGTATCAGTGTTATTAGTAACATATTAACATTAACGTATTATTTTTTGATTATTATTTTTAATAATCAAACGTCTCCTTGTCGCGCGACACAGCGAATCGATTATGAAATTCGTTGCTAATGCTTTTAGTAATCGATTTTTAACAACTGCTTCATTCAGTTTTTTAGCTGCACGTCGTTAAGTATTACACAGACTCAAATTGAGTTTTATTTACTTATTACTTGTATTTACTTTTATTAAATAAACCAAGAATATAAAGTATATTTAGAAACATAAAAGCATTTGCCCACATGTTGTAGCTGCCAGCTTCTTGCATCTGTGTTTTCCTACTCCATGCAGAAAAATCCCTTTCTGTGATTGGTCATGTTTCACCCTCATTTGTTTTACTTCATTTTAATGGCAAATGTTTACTGTTATAAAATATTTTAAATGTTTCTTTAAATATATATATATATATATATATATATATATATATATATATATATATATATATATATATATATATATATATATATATATATATATTTTCTGTTTAATGAGGGGGAAAAAGTTTTTTTAACCAAACATTTAAAAACTTCTGTTAGTGCAGTAATCACAACACTGTGAAACCGTAATATTTGTATTCAAGGTTATCATACCGTCAGTATCTTATACAGACCCATGCCTACTTGAAACACAGAATCAAATTAAAGTGCTCTCATTAGCAATCTGTATGTAGACGTAGATCTACTTTTTGTTATTTAGACCTCACAGCCTGAGATGGAAAAAGGCCAACATAATGTAATTTCAATGTAAAATTACTGATTCCAGCCATTAAATCAAACAGATTCAATCACCAACAAATACATCTGAATCAAATTAACTGACTAAACAGTTTGTTGTGCATTCATTTAGTTTTTCAAGAGTTTTTTTTTTATGTTGTTAATTATATTTATTAGTTTTTTGGGGGAAAAATGCATGCATATAACTAGGGTCTGCTTGTTTTGACATATTATTTAAAATATGTGACTAAGAAATAACTAATTAGAATTATAGACAAATCATATTAGTTAGGACAAGTACATTTATTTCCTTATGGGCCATTACAAAATCTTTATCATTTAGCCCTATATAAGTCTGAAATGTAACTCTTAATGGTCTGAAAGTCTTAAATTTGACTTTGTGAATCCAGCCGAAACCCTGATAAATAGTATACAGTTATAATGAGTACACATGGTAGAGCAAGACAGCAAAACCAGTGTGATAGGTTTGATGCCCATGGAATGCACAACATGCATAGCTATGAATAACACTGTCTGCCAATATGCTAATATAATTGTGAGTTAGTGTATTCATGTAATGTAATTCCTGCACTATAATTCCAATTTGTCTTTCATTTTGTAAAGCAAAGAAAATGGTATGTGCACTGTGCATTTAAAAAGAATGAGATTCAGAGGATTTTAATAAGCAGAAATATGCAACATTTGTTTATGTGCCATATAATGTCAGATTTAAGCACATATGTGCCGCCTTGAGCTCATATGTTGATGTGCTGTATGGAAACTGGCACTCGCAGTGATGCTGGTTGGGTATGACTAAAGCATTCAATATTTATTTCACACCTCATCATCTGTGAATTACTAAGCGGGATATTTAATGTGAATTTCTGCATTCAGCACCAGTGTAAATCTCTTCAGCAGCATCGAGAACTAACAATTCAGCATTATGAAAAGGTTTCATGAACTGGGTTTAGAAACAATTTCAATGGAACAGGTGTAATGGCATGTACATGCACTCTATTTATATTTACTGTCATCTGGTTTCTGTGTTTAATAAATGTGTGGGAGGATAAACTGAGGCACAGATGGATTTTTCCAGTGCTCTGGTGTCCTGTTTTTGTGAATTGTAGCCTAATTTTGCTGTTCTTAGCTAACAAGATTGTGTTACTTTTCTCATCTGATTTCTGACATCAACAAGGTCTTTTCATCCACTGAATATCTGCTCTATGGAT
This sequence comes from Danio rerio, assembly GCF_052040795.2. Lineage (NCBI taxonomy): Eukaryota > Metazoa > Chordata > Actinopteri > Cypriniformes > Danionidae > Danio > Danio rerio. The sequence continues at coordinate 1,632,364 of NC_141044.1, forward strand.
ACGGATACTTTTTCTATCCACGCAAGACATTTTGTGCATGAAAATTCCAGTGGATCAGTGTTTTCTGAAATGGACATCACCAACAGCAACACTATAAATATTTATATGGTAACTCCATTGACATTGATTACTATATACAGGGTTTTTCCTGTATCGAGAAATACGAGATGGCCACCTCCATCAAATTTTGCATCACTTCTGCCTTTTTGATAAAAATCAGGCAGGCAGTGACAGTTAATGACAGACCGCAGATGATGTTAATCCACTAGTCATGTATTTACTTACATTTAATGCTTTTTAACCCCCAGGAGTCTGAGTGTGTTTTAAGGGCTGTGGAGAAGTTTGGACATGCACTGACATTTGTGTTGTTTTTAGTATCTTAAAAACATATTAAAGGCTAAAGTGTGATAACACTGTAAACAGCACAAGCTGGGCTATAATCATACCTAAGCAGCATGTTTGTATGTGTTTGTGTTTTTCAGAAAGACACGTTTATGTGTGGTTAGTGAAAAACTAAAATTTTGAAGTCACTGAAACAAGGCCATGGAACAGAGAGCATTTGTGCACAAGACTTTTGAGAATTGGATCTTGTAGCTTAGTGTTTTTGCTTAAACATGATGTGAGAATCATCTTGTTTACTTGCTCACAGAAAACAATATATTGATTTATTTTTTTAAGTCACTTTTTGAGTAAAAATGGTCTATGCAAGAAGGCGTGAACAATCATTACTAAAGAAGTGATTCACACCTGAGTAGAAAAAAGACCTGCATAATGAGCCATCCGACATGTATGTGACTAAAGGCTGATTTATACTTCTGCATCAAACACCAGCGTATGCTACGGCGCTGATGCATAGCCCTTCGCCGTGGCCGTCGTCGTCACTGACATGCACCTCTCAAAAAATGTAACTACACGTCGCAACAGCGCGTAGCGCAAGCTCTGTTATTGGTCGGCTTGGTAGCACTGACGAGTCGGGGCGGGACCGAGAGCCGCGCAAATGGCGCGAACCCAATGTAGCGATTGTTTACAAGTGTGGAGTCCCGTGAAGGAGCTCCGGATGAAAAGTTTTGTTTTGTGTTTACCTCATAGTTAAAGTTGCTGCATGTCCGCCGGTTCCTGCCTCAAAATGAGCGAGTTTGAGCCACTTTTACATCCCGGAAGTGTTCAGGAAAAGCAAAAAAAAGCAGCGAAGAAACTCGACACAGAGGAACATTTACACCTCACTGCCAACTAGCGTTTCGGAAGTGTTAATGCAGACCGACAGAGACAGCGCGCAGAAGTATAAATGCACAGCCACGCGCGTTGTATGCGCCGTGGGTTTCGCCGGTCACTTGACGAAGAAGTATAAATCAGGCTTTAGAGGGAAGAGTGTTTTACAGTGCATTTTACTGATGCGTTTCTAAAAGCAGTTTGCGGAGAGAAAAGAGAGAGTGCATACTCTGTTTATTATCCTTATTTTGCAAAAGAACACACGTTTGTTGTCATTGTGAGTGCCCACAATAAAAACTAGACACCTAACAGATTCGATTGATGTATTGATCTTATCTTTACAATCAAATCTAAAGTGTAATTTAAGTTCATTATGAGGAGAAGACGCATTAAAACGCGTATACACGGTCTTCGACCCCTGGGGGTTAAATAAGACAATGGGTCTCATTCACTAATAACTGCATAGATTTCTTTGTAATTCTATGCGCTTTTGAACTTCTCATGAAAGATTTCCACCTAATTCACAACACATGCATATGCAGATTAGTTCTCATGCTGTGACGTCTAAATAAAAAAAAGCAGACCTACGTCTATCTACAGAGTGCTAATGAGAGCACTTTAACTTTATTCTGCAGAAAAGTAGGTGCTTATTGTGTTAGAACTGGGGTTTTAACAGCTAAAGTTATTACATATAAACAGTTAACCTGCAGTTATACAGCACAAAGGTGCAGTCCATGTGTAAAGGTTTAATGATGTGTATTTGATGACCTCAGATGTCCTGAGATATTTCCTATTTTTTGTGAGCAATAGACTAGTTTCATGCTCACTTCAATGTTGGCTATCAACCTTAAATCATCCCTGCATGTGAGCTTGACAGCTTAACTTGTTTTGAACATGCAGCATCCTTTAGGTCCTGTAGATCAATCATGCATGCTATTTATCAGGTCTCCAAGTATGTTTTCAAACAAATATGACAGCGCCGGGTAAAGCCGAAGAGCCAGCTGGCTGGCGAGAGGTTAATTTTGGAAGCAGCTTTTCAGGACGTGATGTCAAAAACCTGTGTGTGCCTCAGGCCAGCATTGTCCTTGCATGAGCCTCGCTAGGAGATGGACGGGTAGGAATAGTTCTTGTTTAATACATGACAATTCCTTATTTTATTCTGATATTGTTATGACCAGAACAGCATCTCTGCGAATGCTGAAGCCTCCAGGAAAGAACTCTAGAGGAATTTTCTTTCCACATCAGAGACCGCAGGGATAAACTTGTCGGATTTTCTCAGAATTTTCTTGCAATCATCTCGGCTAAAAATACAAAGCTGGAAATAACCAGCCATTTTCAGTCAGAGAACAAATGTCGTCAAGATGGTTATTTATCAGAGAAGATGGAAGATGATGAAAGTAACTGCTTATTGAAAATGATTTCTTTTCCAACGCGAGACTCCTGATGATGAGTTTTATTTTGTTCCAAGCTCATCATCGTCATCTTCTTTTTTTCTCTGAAATGAATTTGTATACGGCTCTCTGAGGTTTATGTGAAAACCTCTCCCTAAATTATCATTTTGATAGCTCTCAGTTTAGTAAAATCCATCTCCATAATATCTCTCTCTCATGCTGATGGATACAGCAGTCAGCGGCAGCGGAGGCAATATGGAGGATTTTGCTCAGCAAGCTTCCGTTAAGCCTCTTGTGAATTTTTGACTAGACAAAGTCCAGCTCAGCAGTGATGGCAGAAAACTTTCACTCATTCCCAATCCCTAAAGTCTGCATGAACCTGAAGCTGCAACCTTTCTTGCCACTATTGTGACGCACTTACTAAAGAAACAGAATGTTAAATGAAAAAACAGTGGGCGTGGCTTGTTTTATTCTACTGCAAGCTGATTGGATGTAGGAAAGTAGGCGTTTCATTCAGAAAGATGGTGAAAGAGGGTTTGGGGAGAGTTATTACAACCTAACAGACTCCTCCTACTCCTCACCATTTCTGTTTGTAGTCTAAACTGACAGCTGGAGAGGTGTGGTTAAGTATGTTAGCCATGCCCGATACCTCACACAGACCTAATCTGAGAATTTAACTGAAAAAATGAAGTGAATTTTCAGATTTCAGCTCACGATTACATTATTATTATTTTTTTTTTTACAAAACTATCAACACGAGCTTACAAAATCCATACGATTAGTTTTGACTGCATTTGGACCTATGCTGCAATGCTGTGGTCACCATCCTCGCCTGCAGACCCAGAGCGCATCACTTCCCATCCCAATTCACCCCAACCCTTTAATCCCTCCAAAATCCCATGGTGAAATGGAAACCGGAAAAACCACCACTCAGCCATCTTTCCTAGCAAATCCCCGTCTGCTGGCTGACCGAAGAGGAGACATAATGGATAAACTCTTGAGTGACAGTGATGGTCCTCGCACCTCCTTATTTAAACACCAACAATGAAGGCAATGTGTTTGCAGTAGGGATGCAGTAGTTCTTTTTAAATGTCTGGGTAAAAACGAAAACCTTTCCCCCCCATTGAACACAGTATATTTTATTTTAAGAAACATTTAACATGTTATGGAACAGTAAACAATCATTCATTCATTTTGCTTCGGCTTAGGGGGCTTTCACATCTGTGGTTCAGTTCATTTGGTCCAGACCAAGGGCAACAAATGATACATCATAGCTCTTTTTCTGCTGATTTGGTCCAAACCAGGTGAAAGGAACCAAAATGCAGTCATGTGACAAAATACACATCACTCACTGGCCAGATGATATTGAACGAATATCCTAAAATGCTTTTTGATTGGTCAGAATTAACGTGTTGGAAAATGCCAATAGAACTCCTGCAAGTAAACAAACCGGCAAACATAAAATGGCGCTTTTTACTATGGAGGCATCACTGTGCTGGCTGATTGTATATTCCTGCTCATAGTATACTATATAGCTAGCATGCATCACTTCAGACCAACTATACAGTTTGAGAATGAAGCATGGGCTGCGGCTCGAAAACAATGTTTTAATGCATCGCAAACGGCGAAGGCGCATCGCACGTCACTACAGGAGGAGGCGTGATGTCAATTAGCAACTATTTAATAACTGTAACATGGTCATCTTCCGAAAATATTCCCAACAAACCATCAGGTAATGCTTTTCCCTATCTCGCTCTGAGAGACTCTCAGATTGTTGGTCAACAAATAGAATTTCTTTACATCCCATAATGAGTACTTTTTGCATTTGGATCTGTTCTAGTTCATACCATGTTCTCACCACAAAACAACCACTCCAGGGTACGTTTTTTGGTCTGCTTTGGTGCGCACTCGAATTCGATTGCTACAACTGGCTTAGCCAGGACTTCAACAGCGACCTTGCTGTTAAGAGACAGTGCTAACCACTAAGCCACCGTGCCATCTAACAGTAAATATGTCAGGCTACATGATAAAATAAATAATTGACTTCTGCTGTCTTCATTAGTTTAAAAAACACAGATTTCTTTACTTAAAGACACCTTTGGTAGTTTTCTTTTCTTTTGGATATAAATGAAAGCCACTGCACTGATCAGGTCTATAGCAGACTTGGGTGTTGGTTTAGCCAACAATTAAAAATAAAAGAAATTTTGACCAGTAGCTTTTAATGTGGAGGGTCTTTTTTGCTGGAGATACTGTTTCCTTAAAACAAAACTGAATACTCATAAAAAATTAACAAAACAAAACACAAAAAGGTGCATTTACCGCAGGAACGGTATAACAGAAAATTTTAGCAGTTTTAAAACCCTGACTTTCCCAAACCGCGGTAAACCTTGAAACCGGTTATCATCCCATGCCTAGTCTGCAGGGTGCTGAAAAACAAGTCTATCGCCTCCCCGTGGGCTCCAGGGCCCCGTAATTACATTTTACAGGCATGTGAGCAGCTTTCTGTCCACGCCGTCAATCAGGTTTTGATAGAATCCACAAGAGGACAAATCATAGCCGAGGGAGACCCGTGTCCTTGAGTTTAGATCCAGGTTTTGAGATGATATCTGAGAGAAATGAAGCCTAATGTGTGGTTTGAAGGAATGGTTCAACGAAAAAAGAAAATGTCATGAAATAATGACTTTCTTGAATGGTACGTAATAGAGGGTGTTTTGAAGAATGTTCATTGAATGGATATTGAGACCATGGATTGTCATGTTAGCACAGAAAAGGCATCTTTAAATACAACTGTTGGAGTACATAGCAAGTAAATAATAATAATATTAATGATGAGCTCTTGAAGCCTAGGTTGTGAATCATTTTCTAATAACTCAATGGAACCGAGTCAATTATTCTGCCCATACTATGATTTAAAGATCTAAAGACACTGTTCAAAAGAGACTTGTCAGGTTTTTGTCCTTAGACTGCTCCAGTGTGTAGGACTAGTTTGTCATTTGAAGTCTTATGTTGGGTTTTGATTTGGTTTTTGTCTGTTGTGGGCTGTGAAATCATTCAGTGCAGCGATATGGATCTGTAATGTGTGTGTGTTATTTATAAAATAAAGGCACACCTTAGAATGTTCATCAGCCAATCAGAATCAAGCATTCAACAGCCCTGTAGTATAAATGGTTTGAAACAACAGAATAGCTTTGAAGAATAGGTCAAAATTTAAATTGATATTCATAAAAGTAAATCATTCCCTTCAAAATAAAAGTAATGTCTTTTTTGCTAATCTGGAGATCAAAAACTCTCAAATACCATGATCTTCTTGCAAAGAACCTATTTTAAACCTTAATGTCAAGTGTTTGTCAATCCAATGTTTTGGACACGACTTTGAAAACCCCTTACTGAGGTCACATGCACTCTATCCTGTCTAAATGAAAGATGTTTGATCCCAAATGCACTCCTCATTTGTTCTACCACAGTATCCCATGCAAAAACTGTTCTAAAAAGACCCGATTCATCAGGTGAAAAGCCAATCTTGACAATCTAAGCCCTCATACTGCTTGGTTCGCTGGAAAGCTGTCATCCAATCAAGTTCCAAGAGCAGCTTGACAGAATCATACATTTCTATTGGGCGATGCAGGTATCCATTTAAACTGATACTCATACAACAAAATCATTACCTTCAAAATAAAAGCAATTTCTTTTTGTGCTAATTTGGAGACCAAAAACCCTTAAACATCATGATCTTCTTGTAGAGAACCCGTTTTAAACCTTAATGTCAAGTCTATCTAAGTTTTCGTACACTACTTTGAAAACCCCTCACTAAAGCCACATGGACACTATCATGTCTAATTGAAAGTGATTCAATCTTAAATAAACTCTTATTTTCTTCTACCACAGGCCCCAGTGCAAAAACAGCTCTAAAAAGACTCGATTCCTCAGGTGAAAAACCAATCTTGACAACCCAAGCCCTCACACTGATTGGTTAGCTGAAGAGCTGTCACCTGTCCAATCATGTTCCAAGAGCGGCTTGACAGAATCATATATTTCTATTAGGCGATACAGGACATTATCTAAATTTAAGTTCATAAAAAAAAAAAATTCCCTTTAAAATAAATGTATTGTCTTTGTGCCAATTTGGAGACCAAAAACCCTAAAATATCTAAAATATCTCCTTGCAAAGATCCTGTTTTAAACCTTAATGCCAAGTCTTTGTCAATCCAATATTTTGGACACAACTTTGAAAACCACTCACTGAGGCCACATGCACACTATCATATCTAAATAAAAGATCTTCGATCTCAAATGCACTCTTTATTTCTTTTATACTTAAGGATCCTAACAAACACTCTAAAGAGACTCGATTGCTCAGGTGAAAAACCAATCTTGACAACCCAAGCCCTCACACTGATTGGCTAGCTGGAAAGCTGTCACCTGTCCAATCAAGTTCCAAGAGCGGCTTGACAGAATCATATATTTCTATTAGGCCATGCAGTTCAAACACATCTCTGAACATCTGCATCTCCACGCTAAAAGCCACTGTAGGGCTGTGTAATTTGCGCTCAGTATTAAATGGCATGCACCAGCAGTTCTCCGGAGACTCTCCTTCACGCCTTACGCAGACAGCAGATTCACTTTCATATGCTCCGTATGAGTGACGGAGCTTCAGAATATGCTCGGAATATCAACATATAATCCCGTGGCTTTGAACATGTCACATTCCCTCAGATGCTGTGCAATATTCTCCTGGCAATATCACGGAATATTACATGCATTCGGTACAAGACATGCCGCATTTATTGCTTTAAGCTGCAATGCATTATGAATCAGTGCAACACAAATCAATACCAGGGGATCAGGTGTGTTTTTGCTGGCAGTAAATAAGAATAATATTTAGTTTGATGTCATGGGATGGTGTTGAATCAGAGTGAAACTGTCAAGATGTTGCATGCCTAGTGATTTCTGTATAGTTGAGTGCACACAAACACATGTAAAATCATGCGAGATTCAAACCCTTTTCCATTTCATTTCCCAGCTTCGCTGTGTGTTCATATGTATTGAGGTAAAGAGCTAAATATTTCTTGCGGGCGGGTTTATTTGGGTGAGGGATTGACACCGTGAAATTGCATGCAGCAGTGAGAATGAGCGCTCACTTAAGGATGCCAGAAACAGAGATGTGGGCAAGGGTGAGGCCGGGGACCGAGAGCCAGGGGCCACTGAGGTGTGACTGGGTCCTGCTACGCCATCAGGAGCAGAGCCAGAAAATACTAACAATATTCCACAATGCCGCTGAGTCTAGTAAGTTTATTAAGACCAAAATAGGCCTGAAAAAATACTGGGAAATGAAGTTATTTAAAAACATATCAACATTGCAACTCTACATGAGTTTATCTGATTTTAACACACAAAAAAGTAAATATTTAATATTTATTCAAGTGGTATATAATGGTTTAAGGAAATGTTCACAGTATTTCCAATAATGTTTTTTTTCTTCTGGAGAAAGCCTTATTTGTTTTATTTCAACTAGAATAAAAAAGGCTTTACATTTTTTTAAATAAATTTAAGATCAATATTATTAGCCACATAATGCAATTTTTTCTTTTGCAAATGGTTAACTATTGTTTTACAATGGCTTGCTTAAATAACCCAGTTGAGCCTTTAAATTGCACTTTAAGCTGAATACTAGTTTCTTGAAAAATATCTTGTAAAACAATTTTTCTTTTATATTTTCCTCAATTTATATATATATATACATATATATACATATATATATATATATATATATATATATATATATATATATATATATATATATATATATATATATATATATATTAGGGGTGTCAAAATTAATCGTTTCTTCGGACGCGGACAATTCGGTATCGGTTCAGTAATAATCATAACCGGTTTTTACTGACGTCATTTACCTCATATGCGCTCTGTCGCGAGGGAGGCGATCGCGAGTATTTACAACGCTTTAACTACTTAAAACTCATAAACTGTGCACAATTTCACTGTGTGTGTTTGCTGGATCAGTCTTTCACTGACATATACAACAATAGCCCCTATTTCACTGAGATCGAGAGAATAAAAGGAGCCTACTCCATTTCTCTCTTTCTCTCTCTCTCGCTCTGTCTCTCTCTCTTTCTCACACACACACACACACACACACACACACACACACACACACACACACACACACACACACACACACACCCAGTGGCCCATTTGACCTGCTGGGGTGGCTTTTCTTCTCCTCTCGGCTGTTTTACAGCATTACGTTTGGATACAGAAACGAGCGCGTGTCTGCAGAGTTTTCTCCACCGTGTCTATCATGCATCAGCTGTGAGATCGCCGCTGCCGCCTGCCGCTTATCAGTGTCACTTGTCTGAAGAGCGCAGCACGCAAGAGCCAATAGCTACCGTTTTTGTTGAGGGTGTGACCAATCTAAGAGGTGTAAGAGAACTAGACAAGGATCAGAAATTGAGCTGGATGTTTATATTTGTTTATATTATTTGCTTAATGCTCGTTTTGTTTAAAGTTACAGTTTGTATATCTGACTGTTTGAATTAAACGACAAAATTGTATTACAAATAATATATCTAAATATAAATACATTCATACATTTTAATACAAGAACTGCTGCTGTGAAGAAAATATAAAACTGTGTATGGAAAGCATCGTCAATGCACCGTGATGCACCGAAATATCGAATTGAACCGAATCGATGGCATGATAATCGGAACCGAACCGAACCGTGAGACTAGTGTAGGTTCAAAGCTCTAATATATATATATATATATATATATATATATATATATATATATATATCAAATAAAATACCCATAAATACCACAGATACTTTGATATCCAGTGAAACAATTTTCAGTATTTTCTAGGTGGTAGGAATAAAAAAAATATGTTAACTGTTAACTGTTGTTAACAAATAAATGTGCTGCATAAATGTATATATCATTTTTGAGAATTACTGTTATGCAAAAAATGTATCCATATATATTCAAGTGGAATCCAAAAGGTGCATATTCCAATTAAAAAAACTAATTAATGCACAAACAAATGTGAATTCATATTTTATTTAATGCAATGTAATGTCATGTTTTCTAAAGGTGAAGTTAGGAATGAACACCAAATGGGTTTATTTTTTGTTAGCTAATGCAACAAAAGTAACATTGGCAGATAACCCAAATATTGCAAGAAAGCAAATAAGACAAAAAAAATGTGAAAGAATAAAACCAATTTTAAACCTTCAGTGCACCATCTGTCACCTTCACCATATCCATGGGCAGCCAAGATGAGAAATGGCTCACTTTTATTCTTTTCTGGCTCCAGAGCACCAGTGCTTTCCTATTCATTTTTCAGTCTTTTCCCTCATTTTTGCCACCTTTGTGCTGTTTCATTTGGGGGTCGACCCCTTTCTCTCAAGTGCTCTAGAATCTTCTAATGAATTGGCACCCGGTTTAACATGAAATCCTATGAATGTGAAGCCAGAGGCCATTAAAGCACTAATGTGAGTCCAGCGCCACAGGCCCCCATCATTTCTCTTCTCCATCTTTGTTTTGAAGAGAGCAGTTTGGTTTCTCTCTTAAAGCCTGCAGAAACTCAGAGGACACTAAAACTCTTTATCACAGTCTTATTTAATTATTAGTCTTCAGATGAGGTAGCAGATGGGTGCAATTTCCTAATTGGATTTATGTAACTGTCTAATCAAAATTGAATCGCTCAGTGATACGCTGCATGCACGACCTTCACGTCAACTTCGTTATATCTGCAGCGCTAACTGATGAGCTATTAACTCAAAAGCTAATACTTTTCCCCCTACGTGCCCTTAAGAAACAGTCAGAACTAGCAGGCGATGATATGTTATCACAATTTCATCATTATTTCATGCAACACTTTTAAAAGTATGCATGCTGCTCTTGGTGAACCAAGCGAAAACTAGTTTTTACTGCCAACAAGCTTTCAAGCCATTAAAAACAGTGATTGTCAAATAGGTTACTATGAAACGTGATTATAAACCCTTGACTTTGAAACCATTGACTTCCACAGTATTTGCTTTTCATCTATGGAAGCCAATTGTTACAGGTTTTCAGCTTTCTTCAAAATAACTTCTGTGTCAGAATAAGGAATCTCAAACCGCTTCTGAACAAGTGAAAAGTGAGTAAACAGTGCATAGATTTTTGGGTGAACTATCCCTTTAAGGATGAAAATAGCAGATCCTGCATAGAATACAAATGATATACATGCTTTTATGAAGTTAAAGTCATGTTTTTAAGTGTCAGCTGAGAATCTAAAATATTGTTGATTACATTCAAGTGAAATCAATCAATCAGAGCCACCACATGGATTATTGATGTATGATCTAATGTGATCAAAGTATTATTTTATAAGTGGCAATACAATCCAAGTACTGTATATTTCATTAAGATGCCATTAAATAAGCAAATGCCATTAAAAAAAAACATCTCACTGTCAGAGCGCTGAAGAACACTCACATTACTGATTATTAGACTCTAAATTTGTGATTTCATGCACCCGGTGTAGGCTAAATTATAAAAGAATTACAACAATTACAATCCGTTAGCACTCTCCTGTCTCCTGAGGCAATCATATGCCATTTTTATGCCAAAGAAAAAAAAAATATATAAATAAACCAGTAAACATGCGTGTTGTCCAAAGCAGCAACCTGAAATCATAGATGCATTTCAGATGTGAGTAACAGGCAGTTGAGATACATTTCCTTCCATCACAACCTGTCATTATTTTCTTTCACAGCGCACAAGATGATGGTGTAGCCTCACCGCAGCTGATGAAGTCCCTGAGAGCGTTATGATTTATATCATGCAATTATATCGTGTTCAGGCATACTTCCCTTGCTAAAGAAATCTAATTGTTTGTGTACAGACATTACGCAACTGATATTACTGATAATACAAATGTTTCTGAGTGTGTTTATTTACACACTGGAATTAGCAAAGGGCTACACAATATATATGTTAATGCTGATGCCCCAAGAGGAGGGGTGGGTAAACTTGGCCCTAAAGGGCCGGTGTCCTGCACAGTTTTGCGTATGCACTTCTAGTGACCTTGAAGACACTGATTAGCATGTTCAGGTATGTTTAATTAGTGTTGGAGCTAAACTATGCAGGACATCAGCCCTCCAGGACCGAGTTTGCCCACCCCTAGATTGTGTATGTAAAATTTCCGTTCAACACACCCCACATATAATGTTTCTGAAACTAAACCTTTTAGGCTTTGATCCTAATCGTGCCAATTGGGTGACTGTCGCTTTAAATTTAAATGAGATCTTTTCAAAAGAGGGTGGAGCAACAAATGCCAATCAGTCAGCAGAGTGGCAGATTCAAAAACAAGACTAATGTCTTATGCTAATAATGGTCACTAATGGGCGGGGCTTCTCCCCTCTGATGACACATACAAAGGGAGAATGTCTACAGAAGTGTTTCTGCAGATGGTTTTGATAGTCTGATCATAAAATAATAAAATTAATACATTTACCACTAGAAGCTGATTATATCACACACTGATGACACACACAACCTTATAAAAGTGATTTTTGCATAATAGGTCCCCTTTAAAGACTAAAGGATTGCATTTTGAGGATTGCAATTAGCTAAATATTATATTTTACCTGTTTATTTTTAAGCTCATTACATTAATAAAGTATTTAAAAACATAGCTAATAAAAAAAATCGCATTTTTCAAGAGAAATGTGATATCCTAACAAACATTGTTATCACAATACTAATAACAATTTCCTATATTGTATATTTTTCGAGTATCATGCAGCCATCTGATTGGACTTGACTGTTTGCTTTTAGTGTTTATGCATGTTGCTCTTTTTGTGGCATTAAAATATTTGTAGCAGTCTGTTTATCCAATCTTTTATAATGACTCATTAGTACTTTGAGATATAAAATGTCAGGTAAGTCTGTCACATGACATGGTGCACTTGTATGATTTTGTTCATTGCATAGATTCAGTAAGAAAAAGGATGCTGGTGCCACATTTGTACGTTTTTATTTTCTTTAGTTAGAAAAGAACAGATATAATGTTTTCTTTATATTAGCATCAGATACGATTCAGTTAGGATAAGTAAATGTGTTTTGTTTTATTTATTATTTCTTTGTCACATTTCTTACCTTTATCCTGGACCAATTTTAGGTGTTTTTGGTCAGCAAGCTTTTAATCTGTTATATTGTAGCAGATTTTGTAAATTTAATTGGCTTTTTTTATATTTGCAATCATTTATTTACTGGTGACTCAAGGGAATAAATAAGTTCGCCTGTATTTACTGTCTGTGGTCCTCTTTTATCTTTTCCAGTGAGGTGGTTGCCAATATTACAAACAGATCTTTTAATGTCATCCTTTCATTAACCCCTAGATAGTATTATAAAAGAGAAGGATGTAACAGTCCCATGTAGCTGTGGCTCACACTACATGTCTACCATAGGAGTTTATTACCTGTTTGTTTATACTGCAAGAGCCTTGAACAGTCTTATTGATTGCGCACCATGGAAAAGAGAAACAGGTGAACTCCATTTGTCACCCAGCTTTAGCCAGTAACATGCATCTATTTATTGATTGTGGAAGAACAATCAAATGGGAAGAGTATTGCATTGAACAGTCATCCGGGCCGGAAATGCTTGCTCTCTATGATGGCTTGACAGTTTAATCGACTGATTATTCCAGAGGAGTTGTTTTTAAGGCGTTGCGGTCAATCCTCACAGCGCGGTCAGTCGAAGCATTATTGGTCAAGATGTGGGAAAAGGATTAAATTACACGCTGGTGACATTGTGGCCCTCGTAACAGCTGTTATAATTCATCTCATATCCATTATAACCAATCGGATTGCTAACTTGTGAGATTTATGGATAGATTTATAGAGCCAGTGAGCGTTATTGATTACTGGCAAACGTATCAAATGTAGCATAAAAGCTCAAAATGAATATTTATCTGGACTATTGGGAAGTGGAAAGTAGTTCAAGTCAATACTAAAATGTGAAAAACTAAATCTCACAAAAAAAGTGCTGACTTGAGTCACTACATGCATTGGAGACCATGCTATTGCTATTGACTGAAAGGTATTGCAACAGCGCTACTTTCTGATGTGTTATGTGAGCCTGTAATCAATAATTGTACAAAATATGATGCTACAGTTTCTAAGCCAACAAGATTATCTCATTGGGAACGACACACACATGTTTGTTTTTCAATTTTAGTGAGAACATTACATAAACGTCCATTGTTTTTATATAAGGTTATTAATATGGTCTATTGCAGGGGTCACCTAACTTGTTCCTGAAGGGCCGATGACCTGCAGATTTTAGCTCCAACCCTAATCAAACACACCTGAACAAGCGAATCAAGGTCTTACTAGGTATACTTAAAAAATCCAGGCAGGTGTGTTAAGGCTAGTTGGAGCTAAACCCTGCAGGGACACCGACCCTCCAGGACCGAGATTGGTGACCCCTTGTCTATTGCCTAACCCTAACCCTACCCCTAAACCAGGGGTCCTGGTGGTCCACTGTCCTGCAGATTTTAGCTCCACCTTGCCTGCAAGGATGTTTCAAGAAAATCTAGTAAGAGCTTGATTGGCTGGCCCAGGTGTGTCTGATTGGGGTTGTAACTGAACACCGGCCCGACAGGACCAAGATTGAGAACCACTGCCCTGAACCAACCCTCACAAATGCATACAAATCATAAGATACAAATAAATAAAAAATAAAAAACACATTGTGCTAATTTAATAGCATTTTTAATTAGCGAGGACCACTGAAATGTCAACATGTGGATTGTTTTCATATATTTTAGTATACAAGTAGGACAAATAAGCCCTTACAAGTAAACCCGCACACACACATACACACTCTGCAGTCACTCTGGTTGGAAACCGGACTCTGGTTGCCTCTATTCTTTAGTAGAAAAAAACAGATTAACTCATGTTTATTTAATGTGAACAGCTTACCATAATAAAACACTGTAACACACTGTTCCCTGCATTGCTATTCAATATTCATGTCACTGAAATGTCTAAGCAAGTCAACTTAGATTTACAGTTGTTGTGTTGGTCTTATGTTTGATTCATGTGCATTTTTGTTTTAAAGGAGTATGCTTGTACAGCACTTTAGCAGACATGTGTTGCTGCTTAAAAGCACTTTATAAATAAACTTTAACACTTGATGGTGTTAACTTAGGATGCAAGTTTTAGGTCTTGTAAGTTTAAACATTCAAGCAAATTCTGAAAGTAAATTCAGTGCTGAACTCTTATTTATAATTAAATAATACTTATTTGATGAATATATAATGCTATTATTAATTACAATTATTTTATAAACACAGTTGTTTATGTCATATGTGGATACAATCAGTAGAGGAAACAATCCATGCATCATTATAATTAGTCTATTTGATTTTAAAGTGAGAGCAGCCCAATGCAGCTGCCTTTGTCCATATAAAAACACAAAGAGAACAGAAAGAGCAATAACTGACCCGCCCGAAGAAGACTGCATTCATCTTCATTCATTTATTTTTCCTTTGACTTGTCCGTCCAGTCCTTTTATTCATCAGAGGCCACCACAGCAGAATGAACGACCAATTATTCAAGCATAAGTTTTACACAGCGGATGTCCATCCAGCGGTAAACCAGTACTAGAAAACACCCATTCACACTCACTCATACACTATGGCCAATTAAGCTCATTCAATTCACCTAAGCGCATGTCTTTGGACTGTGGGGGAAATCGGAGCACTCGGCGGAAACCCATGCCAACACAGGGAGAACATGCCAACTCCACACAGAAACACCAACTGACCCAACCAGGACTTGAACCAGCAATCTTCTTGTTGCTGACCCCTGAGCCACCGTGCCGACATCTTACAATCTTCTACTGTGCCATAAGTTGTAATTTGCTCGTTTGCTATGACTATTGAATATCCACTTGCCTTTATACAAGTGGATATAACATCTATAATATTGTAAATGCTACCATTTTTTCCCTCTATAGTAACAAAATTTTAAATGGAAAGAGAGAAATTTTACTGACATTAATATTGTATATGAACAAAAATTATATTAGCAAACACTGTAATTACACTACAACATAAAGCTTTTTGTGGCTGAACTGAACAGCCAATCAGAGTTCTCATTTTCACAGACATTTTGACCATCAGCAATATTTTGTAATGGCATATTTAATACTGGTAAGATTTTACAACAAGGTCTTATTTGTTAGAAAAGGTGAATGCACTGACTAGCATGATTAATCGTATCCATTAACTGCCATTAATGTTTCCTAAAATGCATCATGCATGTAGTTCACAGTGCATTAACTAATATGAACATTTAGAACTGATTTTAAAAATCAATTAGAAGGCTGGGATGTTTGTATTAACAGAGATTCATACATTTAAAAGAAAACCACTAAAACTGTTTATTGTATGTAACAATTATAGGTCCACTTTGTATTAAGTGGTCTTAATTACTATACAATTGTCAAATTATATCAAATCAAAAAAAATTGTATAGAAAACTAAGTACAAAATTACCTAAAATTTATGAAACCACAAAGAAAAAAATGCATTTTCCACACAGAAATTACATATATCATATAGAAATGACATTGCTTAATATTAAAAATACGCTGCATTTCTGCAGTCAGGAATATGAATGGGACCGTGCAAGAACTAAAATATAAAAATAAAAAAAAAAACATTCCAATTCCCAACTCATTGCAATTCCAATCCCATGGTGCACTGAAAAAGAGCAGCATGTGTCAGTCACCCGTCTCTCCATCAGCAGCCAATCAGCCTCCGGCACTGGAGATGGAGGACGGGTGCACTGAGGTCACTGTCTTCATGTTTTCATTCCCACAATCTCTAGTTCTGGGACTCCCAGTTTCTCATTGGCCATTATATGGAGCTTCTACATTCTTCAGGTCAGGCTACAGGTCCCTTATAAACCTCAGCGCATTCATCTGCACACAGTGTGATGTTATTGTTGCGGAGCTCTGTTCTCCCTTAGGGAAACTCGCACCATTCACTTTACTCAACGTGCAATGTATTGTACCACACTGTGGCCCTGAAGAATCAAGAGAGAGGTCAACCTCCTGGTCACAAACTTTCACACACAAATAAAATATATTGTATATGCTACACATTTGTGATGTGCAACTGCAGATGTGCACATTGCAATATTAATGCAGAAGCGATATATTGTGCAGCCCTTGTACACGCTTCTGAATATCACTTTAGGTATGAATACTTCTGAAGGAGATGAATCTTTCCAGTCCCAAAAGCATTTCAGTCCATCAGGCTAAATGTAAACAAAACAAGATGGCGGTATAGGCTCATCAAAAAGGCTATTTCATTTAGGATCCACTGACACACAACCACTTCCGCTAAACATTGAATGTTCATTTATACGCCCATTTGTTTTCTAGGCATGCAGAAACCCCACCATGTTGGAAATAGTGATAGATGCTGCATTTCATTGAAACTAGGGTTCATTTTGTACTTAAAAACCAGAGGGATAGTGCACAAAAGCAATATAAGGGATTAAGCTAGGACTTTCAGATATTCTGGCTGAGTTTAGCTCTACAGAGGTTTATTCTTTGCAGTCTAATCAACGCTACTAGAAATGAAGGTGTTTTACAGTCACCCCATGTTCTTGGCCATTTACACATGTTCCAACAAACAGAATTTAAAATATGTTCGATATTATTAAATCAACAGATTAAATTAAATCTACTAAAAAACCTAAATGAAAGAGATAAGAGTATATGCACCTAATAAATAAATACAGAGTTTCTGCATGTTTCACCAAGTCAAGTTAAGGAGTTTTAAACCATTATGATTTATGTTAATTAAATGGCAAAGTTGGGTCAATGAAAAATATATTACCTCATCGAAACCATTTTAATTGAATTATTTCTTAGCCACATATTTTAATTGTGCCAAAACAAGCAAAATCTAGTTAAAATAAAAACTGTATTAAACTTTATGCAAATTTTACTTTATAAAAATTTATGCACAACAGTCTGTCTAAAACACATGGAGAACTTTTAAACAAATGTTTTTGCAAGGAAGATAATTACACCATATTGGTAAATAGAGTTAAACATTAAATTTTTGTTTTATTGAGATGGATTATAGGCGATTAGTCGGCTAGATTGCATAACTTTACATAGATATATAAAAATTAATTAAAAAAATTAAAGTTTAAAATGATTTAAAACATTAAGACCTCTCAGACACCCTGCAAATAGATGGAATAATCTTAACAGATCAAATAGACACTATTGTGTAAAATGCATAACATAAAAATGTTTGCAATTCATTTTCATCATTCTGAATAGCATGAATGTCCACTGTTCACATTTAAAGCAAAGTTTACCACTGTTTACTATGTTTCGCCACTCTATTAAGTCTGCAAGAAATAATGGGAAATTATCAGATTAGAGGGTTTTTTTCCCACGTTACCTGATTGGCTCACATCAGATTGACATTTGCATAGTCGATTATGTGATCGATCCCACGGTCAGTTAAAAAAATGCAGTTTAGTATTTTATAATGTTTAGTATGATGTTATATATCAGTATAATGTTTGTAACCTAACTTAACTTCTTTTTTTCCCTATCTTTTTTTTAAAGACATTTGTATTTAAAATTATTTTATTTTATTTTGAGGGGATGGAAAATAGGAAAACTAACATGTAGTTTTTCTTATTTTGTATAATATACTACTGGATATGGTCTTGTTTAAATACTAATTAAAAGTGCAGTATAGAGCATTTACCTACACTAGGCTTAACGTCGTGACATATTCTCATTCTAGACCAGCAAACGCACAACAGACAGAATAAACTAGGTCAAGCCACACCTTTTCTCTTATATTAGCTTTCTTAATTCTACTTTTGTCCAATACCCCTCTGGAAGATTAATTTGCAAGAGGTAAGGTCAATGATTGCACTTGACCACTGTTTTTACAATGCCATTTCAATCTAAAGATGTTGCAAAAGACAAGAAATAGAAACACAGTGGCCAAAAACATCAAGCAAAAGAAATTACATTTTTAATACACCCTTGTTGAACACTAGTTAGAAGCTATCCAAAAGAAATGCGGAGCTAATATGCACCAGTAAACTGTTTAAAAAAACTGAGAATAATCAATTTAAATAGCACTTAAACTTATATTTCCAAAGCAGTATATTCCCAAACAAAGCTTTCTCCTCTAACCTACGTGTTCAGCCCCAGTGAACAAGACCTCCTAAAACCAAGACTATGCCAAATCTTTGCAAAAAAACTCAAGAGGATTAATTTAACACCAGGCTGAGATACCAGACAGCAACAAGAGAGAAAATGTCTCTGTGGTTAGATTAATTGCTCAGTCATTCCAGGAAGACACAGATTATAGGATTTCCCAACATGAAGATTTGCTTCAGAGGAGCTTTGGTTGATCTTTTTATTCCTTCACTCTGCGCCTTCACGTCTACTCACACGCATAAATACCCCAACTTCTAAACTGGCAAGCTTTATTTCCAAAGACAGGTAGGACTGGAAGAGATATTTTAAAAATGAATGTCAAATGGAATCACTTAAGTGTTATATCTGACATTAAAAACAGCAACAAAAAGAGAAATGGAGTGGATACGCATTGTGTCAAAAACTGCACCGGATAAGCATTTAATTAAAGAAAACGCAACAAGGCCTACTTTGCATTTACCTGAATAAATAAGCGCGTACATGTCTTGAAATGTGTCAGCTTTCTAACGGAATTTAATATTACTCCATGTGCGGTGTCTACGAACTTTAATTAAAGTGAAGAATCTAATTAACAGCTGCACGAAATGAGAATAATTTGGAGCGCCATCGTTTTTACTCCTTGATAAGATGCGAGAAATAAGAATTCCCTGAATGCGAGTGGGAGATTATTATGAGAACAAAACACGCTGCAGATTTCTGCATCCATTCTTTTGTTGTTTAGCGCAGTTCAAAGAAAGCATTTCCATTTCAAAAGGGTTTCAAATGTGCGTTACACCACATCCAAACAACAGCACAAAGGGGAAAAGCAATATTCTATTCAACACATTAAAGACAGCCATAAGTTGAAAAGAGGGAAACAGGCTACGTGATAAAAGACCAGGGGGAGAAAATAAAAGTGCATATATTAAATTAAAAACTGAAATGTAAATCTTGGAAAAACTTATGTCAGCTCAAATTAAATTCTCTGCACACGTGTGGCCAATAACAAATCTCTGTTTTGTGGTCAAGAACACTTGAGCTGGATATTAGAAGAGTAGAGCCAAATACCTCAGAGGTTTTGAGGACAAAAACGTCTATTATTTTAAAATCCAAACTTGTTTTATTTAGGTTATTTTTTCACATTTGGTCTAATGGCCATTGATCTAGTCATACGTGAGAGCTGAAGCTATTGCACAGCCATATGTTTCCAGAAAGCAGTTACTTATGCTAAACAGAAAAATCATCTTTATTGGGTCAGAATGATATCATGGCTTTTGAGGACACCAGTAATTACACATCCTGAAGAACAAAGATGTAGGGGTTTATGGGAAACCCCAAAGGGGAATTTCACTGAGAGCCAAGAGCCAGCGCCAAACAAGCTGTCTGCCTGACAAAACAGGTCAAAAAAAAAAAAGAAACGAAAAAAAAAAGGCCCTCATCTGGCTCAGTTGAAGCCAGATATAAATTCACTGTAGGCCATTTGGAAACTGGATCACATCTGCATTTGAGACCCTAACTAGATTTGTTTTTTATCCAGAAACTTAATACAATTGTATACATTGACATTATAAATTTTGTGCAAAAACACGCATCACATAAATGGAAAGTAAGGTAATTCAATAACATTGATGAAAGTCGAGAAATCTATTGAACAGTGTAGTGCTCACAGCTGTTCAGTGTGAAATAAAATGGGGTTTAAAACAAGAGAGATTTCCAGTGACTTGAGTTACTAATACAGGTGAATATTCTGATTATTTATTAATGTATATTACTCATTATGGCAGTCGTGATTAAATAAGATGTAATAATAAGATGATATGAACATAAGATGGTATAAGATGAAATAAAGACCAAGGATAAACCAGGTAAAATATGAAGTACAGCAAACTTCAGAATTGAACGCATAGCATTTACTGTATCATTTTAATGACTTAAACCACAAGTTTATATTAGTTTTGAGCCCGAAGGCTTAGTAAATGTCTAGAGCAAGTAAAAAAATGCATAAATAAAAAAACATTTATTTAGAAATGAAGAATGAAAAACAAAGAAATTATTCATTTAATAATAAAAAAAAAAACAGTTTTGGTTTTGTATAAACCAAATTTTCTTTGGTGGAAAACAACAACAACAGTCATATCATAAATATAAAAAGTAACAAAAACATACAGCATTACTTTGCCTATTGTTGTTTTTTGTTTAGTTTTTTTAATTAGGGATGTGCAAGTTGATTAAACGGTATAGCTATTATGGTTAATAATTAATAGTATTATTAAATTTTTTATTTTTTTGGATCGGTGCACTTTCTTCGAGGATGACTACATAGAATCTATTAATGAAAATGAACTAAAATTCTGCCACATAGGAGGTGCAAAGTATTAAGTCTTAGCATGCAAATTGTTTTTCCCCTACATGTATTAGGGTTTTTGCACTGTCGTATACAAAACTTCTATTTAAAGAGCTGTCAAATTAGATAAGGTCATTGTAGTTAAAAGGTAATTGGAACTGCATTCGTTTTATACTTTTTTTTCCCTTTAGCAAAGCGAGTGGCGTACAACATAATATCAGCTCACACAATGTTAAAACATCAATGATTGTAGATGATAAGTATTGCATTCCCCTCGTGTACAGACGAACACCCAACCATTTAAAATCCAACTACTTTTGAAACCTATAATCTGCAATATTTCCAGAAAGACAACAATCCAATCAATTCTCAATGAGCAAAATAAAGTCCTGCCCTACATTTTAACCCCTCAAAACTTCTCTTTCATGCAGCCTGCTGCTACATAGTATTTCCAACAAAGCATGCAGCAGTTTTTTTTACAGCTGAACAACTCCAAAGCCACCCGTACAGTGGGCACAGAACAACAGTGGACCACTTAGGTCCATCTGGCCCCCTTTTCGCCTCAAGTGCTGGTTTACATGGACTCCCTGAGACCCACAGATGTCTGGGGTGGACAGATATATAACTAGGCCAGGACTGAGGCTAAATGCAGAGGTTAAAATCACTGACATTTTGCTAAATTTCACAGTGCATTTGGACAGGAACCAGCTCCAGTCCTTATCAGTGTGATGCAGCCCACATGTGTGGAGTCTTTCTCTCTGTGGACCAACTGGCAATCTTCACACCCTCCTTTATAAGGTTCATTGAGTGCGACCCCTTCTTCTGGCCCTCGCTACTGCACATCCTCAGAGAAACACACATGTAAGTTGCCCTCACCAAAATGTTGAGCAAAGTCTTTTGAAAGAAATGTTGGGAGGGAACAAATGAAAGGACAAGACTTTGGTTATTGCCGGATATTTGGTTTTTTATTTATCCTGTTGACACTTCTCCTAAAATGTATTCTAGTTTGCTTTTAAAAACAAAGGTTGTATGTGGGTCAGTCCATATCAAGCTGATATATTATGCAAGACTACAAACCAACTGGCTTCTCTTATGGACATGCGCTAGAAGAACATCGAGATGTTGGGAAATCTAAGAACCGCTCACCAAGTAAATGATTTGGACATTAAACTCTTTTTAAATGCTAAAGAGATTAATTAGGGGCATTCATAAGGCAGATATGAATCATTCAGATCGTTTAATTTCAAGATCATTTGTGAGGCATAAACGATGTCTGTAAGAGAGGCGTATGCACGGTTTCATTTTTTTGTGCATACATTTATTTCTCTGAATCACCCATATATGCACATTTGAGGAATAATCTTCAATACAATTCAGCATTATAAATGAGGCCTCCGATGTAAACAGGGCCTCGGAGGCTGTCTACACTAATCTGGAATAATTTTGAAAATGGATTTTTGTCTAAAAACGTTCAAAGCCTACGCTATCGTTTTCAATTCTTTCCATCATCCACACTAAAGTTACTGAAAACACAAGAACTGACCGACACATTTCAGTTACGTCAAACAAACACAAGACACCCGAACACCAAATGCTTTTTAATTTCCTCCATACATAAAACATCTATCTGAACGGCAGTAATGTTTTTTAGGTTGTCATCCTAACAAAAGCATGTTAAAAATGCTGAGGGAAGCGATGTGCCCACGCTTTCCATGCATTTTTAAACGCAATATATGACTGACTTAAAAATTAACTTGTTCTGCCATACATTAGCCGTCCTGTATCCAAAGTAACCCATTCCCACATCACAGATATTGACTTTTTTGGCACCAAGCCCTCCTGTGCTGAACTCAAATACCATACTTCAGGAAAATTGTGCTGTAAGGCGATTTAGAAATCAAGCATGTCCAAATCTTGATTTCTATATGATTTCGATTAAATGCACAGCCCTTGTACAAACTGACATTCATCTTTAATAAAGCTGTCAAAACCCAGGTCATCCAAAACATCATGTCGTCCACTACGTTAGCTGAATTGGTCACATGACTAAAATGCATCATCATTTTCGAAAGCCTCCGTTTTTACAGTCCATACTGCAACACAAAAACTGCATTTTCAAATGCATGCATGGTCTGAGAAACACATGAGGTTATCTTCACCTAAATGTTGAACAGTCTACTGCACTGTAAGAAATGCTGGGTTCCACACAACATTTTTACAAATTTAAGTGGACTACACATAATTAAGCTGCCACCACCCTTTTAAGAATTGTATTATTTTAACTCATTTTAAATAAGTAGTTTAAACAAGGAGCAAAAGTAAAATTTTTTTAGAGCAGAAATGTTGTGCACAGGGAGGCAACAGGTTAAAGGACGTGACTTTGCACAGATTTGCGAGTGACTCTTTCCACATGATAGCAAGTGCTTCCGTTCTTTACGTCCTCAAATCGAGGCCTCGAACAGGTTCAAACCATTACAGGTGACTCTCGTTAGGACCTTCAACCTCAAAAGCAAGGAATCATTTAGGAAGGATGCATGGGCAGAAAAAGCAAAGGGAAAGAAGAAAGCAAGCGAGCAACATGTGGGTCATTAGCGTGTAGTCGTAGCGCACCGGTGCATCTGCTTTTCATATCAACGCAATTGCACCACGACCAAAAGCAGCCTCCGAGGAGACCTCAGGTTAAGACCACAGAATATACATGTGAAATCAAATCCTCATATTGACAGCCCCAGTCTGCTATTGATTACAAAGACCACAGAGGTTTATGGGATGTTATGGGACCGGTGTGGAAAGGCGATTTAGACTCACCACATAAACACTACAGTGTGAATAACGACGGAGCATCTCGGCGTTCCAGACACGTTTAAGGGCCCCGCGGGGTCACCAACCTCTGACTGCATGCTCCGTTAAAAAGCAGGAATCAAGAGGGGTATTACAGCATGTGCAGAGAATCCTGTAGAATGACAAGTGAAACAGCACACAGCCATGGCAACATGCAGAATTGTGCTGCTCTATTGTTTTGGAGCTTGTGCTGCACAGCAGGATGTAATTTCATTCCAAAGCATTATGTAGAATGTAAGTGTTGACGAGTATCCGATGAACCCACATTGCTACATTTACATGCACACAAATGATTTATTTGTAATCGGGTTTATAGTTCAATCGGATTCAAAAACTTAAATTGATTGAGCTCCATTCGAATTAAATTTCATTCAGATTGGAAGAGGTGCTTTATTCCTTCTCCAATTCAATAAAAAAGACCATGTAAGTAAGCTTGCATGATTACGCTTTTCTAAACCGAAATCGCAGTTTGAAAGGGTGCCATTTTTAAATCACAAAAGCTCTGATTGTCAATGCACCACCAACTACAGTAACAAGCATCTAGTTTTTTGACAGTACTGATAGTTCGTAACCACATGAACAATGAAAAAAAAAATAAAACAATCTAACTGTGAAGGTGTTCTTCTTGACCTTTTTAAATTATTCGTGTTCTTTGTACTTTAAGGGTGCTTTCACACCTAGGTGTTTGTTTGGGAACCTGCTGCTTTCCCCAGTTAGCGCAGCTCATTTGGCATATCTGCATCCTGCAATTGTGCTCAGATCTGCACCAAATCAATTGGTCTGAGATCACCTGAATGAGGCTTTCACTCCACTTTGGTCAAACTGTTATAACTACACAATTTTCACATGCCATGAACTGTATCTGCTGGTGAACTATAATCATTACTCGTCATTGCAGATACTGCGATGTGACTATTGCGAATACACGCATTGCAGATGCTGAAATAATATATAGATTGTTATAGTGTCTGAACATTATTGCCTGGACTGCATTATAGTACAGCATCCCATCATGTGTTGAAGGTAGTTCACTAAAGTGAGCATCAGAAAGCACAGAGTGACAGTGATAAGACAGAAGACGGGTTCACTCAGAGGAGAGAGTTTATTCCCGATACACGAGCACTCTGAGCTTCAGGAGCGGGCCGGCTGTGACTGGGTATGTGTTGTGCCAATCTGCACCTGAACCCCATTTAGAGTAACCCTGCTGGGCCGGGACAGGTTATGCTCTTCCTTCCTGTGATTCTCTCAAGTTTGCCTATCTCACTTCCCTGCTGCTTTCCTTTAGGTTTTCTTTGACACGACCCATGTCTATCTTTAAGCACACACATACCAGAGTTCTTACATTTTTTTCCCAATGTAAGAAGCCAAGAAGTCAAATTTACGCACTCTTCAAGCATTTTCTAGGTGCACTTTACAAACACTTTACAAGTGTGGCAAATTATATATTTGCATATTTCTAGAAATGCACGATTAATGATTTCACTATTAATCACGCTTTAATTCGTCACGGTTAATTAAAAGGGTTTTTAACACCGCGTTTCTGCACAGAACAAAACTGCTGCAACTGAATAAAGTTATGCCGGCTGTGCGCTAGTTTGAAGTTCCAAGCCCGTACACAGAAGCTAATATGCACACATACATGATTAACTATGGCTGAGGCTATTAGCGAAGGGCCAATCACATACTGCGTCTTTTGCATGAGCAAGTTCATTATTTCTTTTCTTGCGCACATGTTGGGAATAATTTGAACAACTCACTCACACCTCGAGTTTCAGCTTCATACCTTGTATGGAATATATACATTTATATACATTTAAAATATACATTTCTACTCCAAAAAGAAAAAATACAAATTTATTTATTGTTCTGTCATTTATTTTCACTTAAATGCCAAAAACATTTTTTCACTTATTTTAAGTCCAAAGAGAAATTGACTTTTTATTATTATTTTGAATAAATTTTTATTATTATTATTAACAATATTAATATTTTAGTATTATTATTTTGTGCTGTATTATTTGGTTACTAAATAGCAATAAATAACACTTTAAAATATAAAGAGTTTTCATGTGATTTTTCTAAACTAGTAGTGTTTTAAAATTAATGAAGTGTTTCCTCTAGGATTTTTTTCCAGCTGTGGTGGCAGGCCTTTTTTTACACGGATCTACCAACTACCTGTGGTGTTATTTCAATGACAAATGTTGTGAGCGCAGCATTACAAGTCAGGAAGTGCAGATCTTCTTGTGCGCTCTCAAATAAATACTGCTGAAGTGCGATTTAGTGCGATTATGTAACGAGTATGTCTCCAGCATTTATTAGATTTGCTAGGAATATTTATGAATGTCTCTAATAGACCTACAGAGTGGTATTAATGCATCCTGAAGTAAAGTCAAACGGCTATACGTCGTGTTTGCTGGCCTCATGCATCACGCACCTGTCAGTCAGTCAGCACGTAACCTTAAAGGATTAAACAAATAACGCACAGAACTACTTCGGTTACAGAAAAGTTTGCGATGTAATAATTCACTTACCTTTTAATACGTTTTGGTGCGATTATCACCCGCTAGAAAAAAAAACCTGACTGAATGTTTTGAATGAGAAGCTGTAATGTAGCTGTGGCAGGATCAATGTTGGCGTGGCGCCCCGCCATGAAAAGATGTAATAAATGCATAATAATCGTAAAAATCGTGTAACCATGGTTATTCCTCTGACTATAATCATACAACCAAAATCTATAATCGTTGCGTCCCTACATACGTCATAACATTATATATCAGACACTAGTGATTATTTTATTCTATAGTATAGTGTTCTAAAGGACAATATTGATGGTGTATTATCTCCAAGCCAAACACTGAATTACTGCAATGTTTGCTCTAGAGTGCAATTAACTATTTTATTCCATCTTAAATGTATATAAAAGAGTGCAGTTAAAAAAAAAAAGATGGCAGGCAGATTAGATAAATATGAACACATCATAATTGCACTTCCAACAACTTTCAAGCATTTTATCTAAAATCTTATAACCTTAAAACTAGTACATTTTGAAAGATTTCCAGCGCATATACAAACCCTGTCGCTGTTTAAGCTTTTCATTTTGCCAATTTTGTCAAATTTATCCACGTTTCAAGCATTTAAGTGCATGTTTAAAATTATCAAACACTTTAACACATTTACATACTTCATGACTTTCTTCATACTTCAGAAAGTAATCATTATTTTATTCTATAGTATAGCATTCTAAGGGAAAACATTTACTTGCATTTTAAATATGGAATTTTTTTCACCTTAAATGCAGATAAAAAAAACGCAGATAAAAACAGTCACTTTTCAAAACCTTGAAAACAGTGCATTGAAATTAAAGCATTTTTAAGGTTTTCCAGCACTTGTACGAACCTTCGCACGCACGCACGCACGCACTCACACACACACACACACACACACACACACACACACACACACACACACACACACACACACACACACACACACACACACACATCTGCAGACTCAAACAGATGGATCTTTTCAATGGGCCTCCCTTCATCCAACAGTACAACTCCTGGCAATTCTTTTGAGAAACGGGGCAAGCGCCAACATTCCCAAAGCTGCTCTCACCCTGACCTGAACTTCATAAATTTCAGCATTGTCTTTATCACCATCAAAGTCATTACACTTCCCATTAGAACACTTGCCAGCCATGTCACAACCAACATTAAAATGATATATGGGATCAGAAATAGATTAAACTGAGGGAGGAAAGCGGATGCATATTTCTTCACATTTCTTTTTCTGTTCCACTCCTAAAATGTGCTGGCCATACCAGGAGAACAAAGGTTAACATTTTCTCCTGCTCAGCATCTGCAGCTTTTCCTCTTATCAGCTTTGACACTAAAACTCAAAGTTTGCCGAACAATGAACAACTGGTAACACTTTACGGGGAAGTTTAAAACATGAAATAGCAATGCAAAACACTTTCAAAGCATTCACCTTAATCTTAATCTCAAAATTCATGTCACAAACACATGTTTCATTGGTAAAATGTAACAGACATGAGCTAGCATGAACTAAAAAGCAAACAACTATCCTTTAACTAACATTATTTTAATTTTAAAAAACAATAATAAATACAAATAGATTGCCTGTTCTTAGTAATTAAAGGCTGAATTTATTATTTTTTGATAAAATGTTACCAAATCACTCTTATTTGTATTTTTTTTTCCATTCTAAATGACAAACTCAAATCTCACCCATTACAGTTAAATACAGAGAAAAATTAGGTTTATATTCACACATTTGGACATGTATAATTGCAGATAAGCATTCTTTGCAAATAGTGAAATCTAGGGCTGGACAATATATAATTTGATCATTGATATCGCAATGTGTATATTTGCAATAGTCACATCGCAGGATTAGATCATTTATTTAAGATTATATGATAAAGATATTATTAAATGTAATATTTTTAAATTATTTATGCAATGATGACCATGTCATTTTACATTTGAATGGTTAATTTCTGTACTTGAATACTGTTAGACTCTCCATTAACCATAGTTAATTTATTTATTTTGCTTGTAATTTATTATAATTTATGCAGATGCACTGCATAGAACAAGACTTGATCAGTCCAGTCTGCTCAAACTTTTTCTTATGAAAGGCCAAGAATCAAATATCATTGAGCCAAAGGTAAATATACCAATCTAAACTACATTAAAGTTGCTATGTGTAATTTATTAAAACATTACTTTAAATTGTATTAACTCAAGCAGTATAACCTTTTAAACGATAACATATTGGAATATAAACATTAACATTTATATGACAGAGCAGTTCAATGCGGAATCCACTAGTCAAGCAGAATCTGTTTTGATTTGTTCACCATAGTCTTTGCATTGTCATCTATATGTTTTATTAATTAAAATTAAAACATCTAATCTCATTTAGCTTTTTTTTTATTAACAATAAAACAAACATAAATTTGAAATAACAATTTCTGAACTATCCCCATCATTCTCCTCCTTTTCTCAGATGGGAGCTTGGGCAGAATCTAAGTTTACCATGGGCCAACTTTGTTTGGGCCTCTCTGATCTGAATGAATGAAATCTTTTCAAATAGAGCTATTTAAATCATTTGTTGAAATTATTTTCATATGGCAATATATATCTAAAACCAAACTTATCTCAATGTTAAATATTGGAACTGTTAAGCTCACTATCATGATACCCATCAGCTTGTTCAGATATATTTTATTTTATAAACATTTAAATATTATTAAAACAAGACTGCTCAATTTAACTTGCTCTTTGAACCGTTCTCATATTGTTTACCACTCTATTTTGAATATTAGGTCTAAAATCACATGCAAGTTTGACTTTAAAACAACATAAGCACTATATTTATTTGTCTGTGAACAATGTTGTACTTTGATAGTCCCACCTCCATTCTCCACGATGGCATCCTGCCTCCGGCGCATAGACTGCAGCTCTGCACAAGATGTTCGACCAGAGGAGAAATGGTTGTGCCCAACTGAGCCTGGTTTCTCTCGAGGTTTCGCCAATTGGTGAAGTTTTTTCCTCGCCGCTGTCGCCACTGGCTTGCATAGTTCGGGACCTGTAGAGCTGCGCATCGATGGATTACTCTTCAGTGTTTGAATTCTCAGCAGTGAATATTAAACCGCACTGAACTGAACTAAACTGAACTTCAACACTGTTTCAACTTACAATAACCTTCTATGTAAAGCTGCTTTGACACAATCTTTATTATAAAAGCTCTTTTTGTGAAATTATATTATTATGGAGAATTTGTGATTAAACTGCACCTCAATTAATTATTCAGGCCAGTCATGATACTCATCAGCTTGTTCAGATTCATGTTTTATTAAATATTATGAAAACAAATAGGCTTCAACAAGACTGCTCAATGAACATGACTATGTTTTCAATTTAAATGTAAAGTTGTAACTTACATGGAGGTAGTTGTTTTATTTTTGCACATTTGTTTATTTTGACAGTCTCTTTAGACCATTTTAGGAGATGTAAACAAAAACAATGGTCCCAATGTATTGCTGTAGGCATCCGTGAATCCAAAAAGAGCCACATATGGGTTAATAAACTTTATGACAGCTGTTTTAACATTAAGTTATGATTAAATTGCATGTTACAGTTATGAAATAGTTCGAGAACAAGCAGGAAATGTTCATGGACTAATGACATAAGCACATTGAAATAGTCTATATTATTTACCACGCTATTTTGAATATTGGGTCTGAAATTATGTAAATATAACTTAAAAACAACATTAGCATTACTTAATTGTGTAAACATTGTTTAACGTTTATGAAATTACATTAAGGAGAAAGTCTGAATGTGCGAATATAAAACCAACTTTAACGTAATTCAATGGGTTGTATTTAGTACGTTAGTTCTTCAGCTATCATTAGCATTAACGTTACTGTTCTTAGCACACTACATTGAGTTTAAGTGAGTTGTATACCTACTTATAATCATGACTTATAAACATTTATCTTACCTGTGAACGGACACGAGGCAACGTCAAGAAATCGAAGCTGTCAAGTCGTCCATCTTGAGTTTGTTGTAACGTTCAACGGTGTTTCCACTCGTTTTTTTTCCTGTCTTCATGGATTTGTCTGCTTCTTCGTCAAACAGTTGCAAATTTTCTCGTTATCTCCGCTTCCTAAAGCGTGAAATTAGGCTTGTTTTGTCGTCTATTTTCCCTCGTGGCACTGTAAACAATATTAGCATCGCGCTATTAGCATATTTAATGAGCACGAGGATTCTCTGCGGTGTGCAGTGAAAGATCGCGTGTGACGTCATTTCAACAAGGCGGGCGAAGTATGTTGATTGAGGGCGAGTTATGAATAATTAAAACATGTTTATATTAAAATATTATACACCAAACCGGCAGCAAAGGGCGAAATGCAGGTTGAATTTGTTGCGAGAAATTGCTACGGTGCGCTGTGCGTCTTTGCACAATGACGTTATTACGTTACCATGACGCCAAACTCTTAACTGACTGGCCTAAATATGTCACATTTGTTTATCACATCTAGACATTTATCACATGTAAACATTATCATATAAACATTTATCATATGTTTGATCATATTTCATATATGGCCTACTATATATCATATGTAAATGTTTTAAATTGTTAAAAATCAATGCATATTTTAATAAATAAAATAATAATAAATAAGCCTAACTTCATTTTTTTCCTTCCATGTCAATAATAAGTTTACAATCTTAGCCATTTCACATTCATTTTTGATTAAGCACTTTGTTTTTATCACGTTTTCACTTCATTAAGTCAAACCAAAGCCCTTACTGTAAACAGAATGAGGAACATATTTATTGAATATGGCTAGATTTGATATGTACAGATTAACTTTGTGTACATTTTGACACATCAGGTAAAAATATATGTGTAAAAAGCATTTTCACAATCAAACACCATAGTACCTACGACATAGATGAACAACAAAATGTCAAATACATTAAAATGTGCAGATTACTCCATAGCTTTCTTTCGTTTAACGATTAAAACAAATGCTGTATGATCATATAAAGTCAAAATAATACAATAATTATTTCATTTAAAAAGAAATATGTGCATTTGGCGACGCATTAAACTTTTAACATACAAAAACATCCCTCTTCACAGGCCCTCGCCATCACAAACATCTTATGCACACAATAGTAGATAAGCAGCCAGCACCAAAAAAAGAGAAAGAAATCAAATAAAAACACTGCTGTGCTGGAAACATCTCTGTTTGTAGATTAAATACTAGAAGCACATCATGTTGTACCCAAAACATCATTATTGGGGGAAGTACCAAATGTTTGCATCGTGAACAGAGAAGATATAATAGACATTTTCCACAATAAATGAATGGGAGACAATGGAAGACGCCAGCGGACTCACTTTAAGAGACTCTGAGGGCAGTATATTGGTCAATGAGCTTGGCTTTCCCTTTTGTAAAAGCGCATTGAGCTCTTTTAGCTTTGGCTCTGAAAAATGTGGCCAAGTGTTTTATGTTCCTGCCAAGAAACAGTTCATAGACGAGAAAGAGAGAGAGAGAGAGTCAAGTTACAGGCACTGCTGATACACAATCCCACGCAAAACCCACAGACACATACAAATATCAAAAAATATAGAGCACACATAAAAGTCACATGACCATGGGTTTGGATTTCTGAATGAGCATTAAAAAGACGGCTACACTGCAATAAAAAATGATCAATTACTTAATTTTTTGTCTTGTTTCTAATCCAAATATATACAAAATCTTAAATCAAGAAGTGTTTTCTAAACAAGCATTAAACACTGTCTTGTTTTAAGAAATAATTAACCAAAATTAATTGCGTTTTTTTTTTAAACA
Source organism: Danio rerio (assembly GCF_052040795.2). Classification (NCBI taxonomy): domain Eukaryota; kingdom Metazoa; phylum Chordata; class Actinopteri; order Cypriniformes; family Danionidae; genus Danio; species Danio rerio. The sequence continues at coordinate 1,664,815 of NC_141044.1, forward strand.
AACAAAATGGCAAAAGAAAAAACAAGATTATTTTGCTCGTTTTAAGGTACAATTCGCGTAACTGTGGCATAATATTTCTTAAAACAGTCCCAGCAGACACCGGATGTCAACATGACGTCAGATTGATGTTGTACCCCAACGTTGTGGGGACGTTGCATTTTATTTGGAAATGAAAATCAGGCTGAAATCAGAACCCAACGTGAGGCTGACGTCAATGTCCAACCTAAAATCAACTAAATATGATAGTAATGTAACGTCTAATGATGTTACAGCTTGACATTGTGTGGACGTTATGACTTCTATCAGACGAAGGGTTTTGGTTGGCATATCTGACGAATAAATGTCAGTATTTGAAGTCAACTGGTTTACGATGTTGGCTCGACGTTGGATTTTGGTGACTTTCTAACACAACCTGAAATCAACCAAATATCAACATCTAATGATGTTACAGCTTGACGTTGTGTGGACGTTACCACTATGACATCTATCAGACATTGGATCTTGGTTGCCTTCCCCAACGAATAAACGCCAGTATTTGACGTCAATATGACGTTGGTTTAAGCTGTTGGCTTGACATTGGATTTTGGTCACTTCCCAACACAACCTAAAATCAACAAAATATCAACATCATTTGATGTAGACATTGGACATAAAAAAACGTTTGTCCTTAGATGCTGGCTAGACATTGAATTTTGATCACTGGACGTTACAACCTAAATCTAACCCTAATATTAATGTCTTTTATGTCATAAGATATTAATATTAGGTTAGATTTAGGTCATGAAGTCAAGTGAGCAAAATTCAATATCTAGTCAGCGTCTAAGGAGAGTGTTATGCCTGCTCAGAAAGTTTTTGCTTGTCTAGAAAATGCTTCTTGATTGAAGTTTTTAAGAGATATTTGGAAACAACCAAAAAGTCAAGTAAAAAAAAAGCATTTTTTGCAGTGTAGATTAAAGGGACAGTCATTGAACAAAATACATTTTCTGTTACTTTTCTCAATCAAAATGATGTTGAGAAGGTTGTGGCTTCACATCCGGGGAATGTTTGAATTTATTTACCTTATTTATTTAATTTATTTTAACTTATTTTATTGATTTATTTAATTTATTTATTTATTTATTTAACATTGAATGCAATGTAAATAAGATTGGATAAAAGTGTCTGGCCAATGCACACATGTAAATGTTTGTCCTGGAGGTTCAGTTTCATAAAACCAACACGTTGCATTGAGCTGATATTAGTCTTGTTTTCCAGTATTAAATATCTACTGTAAACTTTCTGAAAGAAAGATGCACTTTATAAGCTCATTACTATCTTGAGAAATAACAAAAATACTTTGTACCGTCAACATGGCAAAGACAAAAGAAATAAGTTATTATTAATTATTTTTTCAAGGTACTCTGTTTAAAAAAAGTGTTGAAAATAAATCTGTTAAACTTGGGAAATATTGATTTGTTCATTTTCCCTCAGCTTAGTACCTTATTTATTAGTGCTCGCCACAGCAAAATGAACCACCAACTCATCCAGCATATGTTGTACAAAGCGGATGCCCTTCCACCTGCAACCCAGTACTGGGAAACTCCCATACACACTCATTCACACACACGCTCATACACTACGACCAATTTTATTTTTAGTTTATTCAATTCCCCTATAGTGCATGTGTTTGGACTGTGGGGGAAACCGGAGCACCCAGGGGAAACCCACGCCAACACGGGGAGAACATGCAAACTCCACAAAGAAACATCATCTGAATGAGCTGGGAATCAAACCAGCGACATTCTTGCTGTGAGGCCACAGTGCTAACCACTGAGCCACCGTGCCATCCCTTAGTCTTGTTTTCCAGTATAAATATCTACTGCAAACTTCCTTAAGAAGCTCAATACTTGTATCTTGAGAAATAACAGAAATATCATGTACCGTCATCATGGCAAAGACAAAAGAAATTAGTAAGAAATTAATCTTTAAAATTATTGCTTAAAATGTGTTGAAAATAAATCTGTGAAACAGCACTTGGGAATATTAATAAAATAGTTCAAATGGGATTGGAGGGAGAATAGTAACTGTATAGATAAATGCAGCAAAATGAAGTGAGCTTAAGCTTAAAACACGATGAGGTTAGATCAAGAAAACTGCTGTTTTGTTCTTGTTATAAGCAAAAACTGTTTCATTTTATAAGATATTTCAATTATTAGGATGAAAGTCATTTGGACTCTTAAGATACTGTATACTGTTTTAAAAATGCGAGCTGTTTTAGTAGTGGAAAACAAGTAATAAAATCAATGTCGCGGTGCAGCTTGGAGAAGAATAAAACAACAACTTTGCTTTGTCCTTTTCTGAAAAAAAAAAGAGCTACAGTTGTGCACCACAGAAAGAGAGTTGAACATTATTGGAGCGAGATGAGAGAGAGCAGATGATGACAGAATTTTCATTACGTGCTGAACTGCTCTCTTAAACCGGTTTTAAATGGTCTACCCGTAGCAGGAGCTGTAACCTGAGCTTTGTTGTGTTATTGTGGAACATGTGCGCGAGCAACAGCCCATTAACCTGTGCGATAAAAAACTAAAGAGCTGAACAGAAGTGTTCTCCACCTGAGCTGCTGAAACCAAAGACAAAGGTCAGACTCACATCCACACACACTGGGTCAAAAACCAATGCGTCCACACAGAAACAAGCACACGCTGTCTGGAAGTGAGAGGAATACAGTCTTGATGGGAAGCATTAGTGTAAAATGCATGCAGTTTACTTTGTTAACACATGCTCATGATGTTTTGTTCTAGCTTTCATTAAAAAAGCATGATCCACTCTGACTGACATCATCTAATTATTAAGCTCCTCCAATCACCTGTCATATAATTGTTGCAATATTAATTGCTATCCAAATGTTGTTTACGGTGAGGCAGTGGTGCAGTAGGTAGTGCTGTCGCCTCACAGCAAGAAGGTCGCTGGTTCAAACCTCGGCTCAGTTGGCGTTTCTGTGTGGAGTTTGCATGTTCTCCCTGCCTTCGCGTGGGTTTCCTCCGGGTGCTCCGGTTTCCCCCACAGTCCAAAGACATGCGGTACAGGTGAATTGGGTAGGCTAAATTGTCTGTAGTGTATGAGTGTGTGTGTGTGTGTGGATGTTTCCCAGAGATGGGTTGTGGCTGGAAGGGCATCCGCTGCGTAAAAACTTGCTGGATAAGTTGGCGGTTCATTCCGCTGTGGCGATCCCGGATTAATAAAGGGACTAAGCCGACAAGAAAATGAATGAATGAATGTTGTTTACAAAAAATAGTGTAAATAGCGTGCGTTTAGTAGGTGCAGCTCTTTAAATATATTCCATAGTTTATTCATTTTCTTGTCGGCTTAGTCCCTTTATTAATCGGGGGTCGCCACAGCGGAATGAACCGCCAACTTATGCAGCACATGTTTTACTCAGCGGATGCCCTTCCAGCTGCAACCCATCTCTAGGAAAAACCCATACACTCTCATTTACACACATACACTACAGATAATTTAGCTTACCCTATTCCCATGTGTTTGGACTATGGGGGAAACTGGAGCACCCGGAGGAAACCCACGCCAACACGGGAAGAACATGCAAACTCCACACATAGAAATGCCAACTGACCCAACCAAGGGTCGAACCAGTAACCTTCTTGCTTCTTGCTCATCACATGAGTCCTATACTGATGTGTTTTCTGTTGATTGGGATTCACCAGTATTCAATATGATCATACAAATACATGTATAAGGCTAAAAACATACTAATTCCTGATGGATAAAACTGCATGTTACTGTATCTCATTTCAAGAACTAATAGCACAGATTTGTAAGTATTTGGGAAGTATTTTACAAATGACAAATATATATTCCCTGATTCCTGAATTCTGGGATGTACTGCATGCTGTGAGACGAGTGAGATCTGTTTCCAGCTTATTACTGGTAGAACAGGGAATGCTAAATTGAGGAAGGAATCAATTGTGAAGTAGGGGGAGATGGAAAGTGTCACATGAGGACGGATTGAGAAGTATGATGGGTTAATGGGGGTTTCAGTAGCAGAGAGCTGAGGGTTGAGGGGTTGTAACCTTACCATACTCTATTAAGTACGTTCAGCTACACACACACACACACACACACACACACACACACACACACATACTCACACTAAATTCTGATTAGTGTAATGCAATCTCGATATCAGAACTATGACATAAAAATTAAGATGTTTCAATTGGAAAATATATTTAAATCATTGATATTTGTTGTGCTGATTTCTTTTTAAAATTTCAGTAATAACAGAAACGAACAAGCAAGAGCTGTAATGCCACAATGAGAGTCTAATGAAAATGACAATTTAGAAAAAGCAGAAGAAAAAAATGGATAATGTGTACAAATGCCAAGATTTAATTGCTATTAAATTAAAACTTGTTCCCTATTTGTGGATATTAAATTAAAATTTGTTCCCTATTTGTGGCTATTGAATTGAGATTTGTTCCCTATTTGTGGATATTGAACTAAAAGGATTCCCTTATTTTAATGAAATAGCGTTTACATAATTAATAATCCAACTATATTAAGACAACAAATGGATTTGTGGCCTTGATTTAACTAAAACAGAAGAACTAATTAATAAAAAGTGGTCAAGAGTTAACAAAACAAAGCAAGCAAATGGCAAAAAGGTCTCACTAGTTAACATTCTAGCTAATAATGATCAGTGCATTTGTTGCAGCTTTATATATCTTTGTAACTGTTACTGTATTGCAATTGTTCACTTTTAATTCACTCATGTGCATTAAACAGACAGATGCCATTAGATTAATGCACACTTTAGTGTTTTAGTTATTAGTTCACGTCAACTAATGGAAGCTAAATGATAAATGCTACAAAAGAAATTAATAACAAATGCTTAACTTGTGCATGGCCATGGCATGTATTTGTTATAAGTGTTGGGCTCTGCGTTAAAAACATCACAATGAAAATTATATTTATGGAGCCAGGATCAGGCATCCTTCTGAAAGCTAAATATTGCATATTTTTGTGTTTTGATTTTGCGGTGAAATGTGACCCAGACGTGTTCCTGACAGGCGTACTGAAATTCACCCGCCTTCATGTTCTCGGCACACTTGACAAAAACATGATATGTAGGTCACAATATGGAGGAAACAGCCCTGTCTCAAAGCCTCAGGCGCCTGTCATGTGATTGTCAAGAGAACCTGCCGCACCGTCAATGAATTCAACACAAACACACACACTCACATTGGCTTCGGTGGTTTATGAGGACTCTCCATAGGCTTAATGTATTTTACACTGTAAAAACCATATATGTTACCTTACCCAACCAATACCTCTAAACCCAACCCAAAATACCCTGTTCAGTATGAATTTTTTTGTGTGTGTTTTGCATTATGAGAACACAAGGCATGTCCTGACAAACCACTGTGTAAAACCTAGGTCACACCAATGCCATTATACAAATTTATGTCCTCATAAACCACCACAACCAGCCTAAAAGCCTCAGGCGCCTGTCATGTGATTGTCAACAGAACCTGCCACACTGTCAATGAATGTGAACACACACACTCACATTGGTTTTGGTGGTTTATGAGGACTCTCCATATGTTTGATGTCTTTTATACCGTAAAAAACCCGTATTATATTGCCTTTCCCCACCATAATCTCTAAGCCCAACCCAAAATACACTATCAAGTATGATTTTAGTTATTTTGAATTATGAAGACACAAGGCGTGTCCTAATAAACCACTGCAGCAATGTAAAACCTAGGTCATACCCATTTCATTATGCTAATGTATGTTCTCATAAACCAAAAACACCAGCACAAAACACACACACACACACACACACACACCCACACACACACACACACACACACACACACACACCACACACACACACACACTCGTTTTGGTGGTTTATGGGGACTCTTCATAGGCTTAAAGTATTTTATACTGTATAAACCACTTATTATATTGCCTTACCCTACCAATACCTCTAAACCCAACCCAAAATACCCCATTGAGTTTGATTTTAGGTGTTCTGAATTATGAGGACACAAGCCATGTCCTAATAAACCACTGCAGCATTGTAAACCCTAGGTCATAACCATGTCATTATACAAATGTACGTCCTCATAAACCACCAAGTAATAAATCCATTTTGCAGTGCACACACACACACAGACATGTATCAAAAGAAAAGAAAAGGAGATGAATATTAAACAAAGATCTTCAGTGTATACAAAGATTTCATAATAGAGTAAAATCAAAAACCTCTGTCCATCTCCATTCAGTATTATTGCTGTGATAAACATCCAGTTTTGATCTCAGGAGTAGAAGAGTCTGTTTTTCTCCGGGGTCTGCAGACGGTTGAGTCGGGCCAGTTGGGTGGGCGATGGAGGCACATCTTGCCGAAATGGGCCTTTGGGTGGAGTAGGAATCGGTGTTTGGTTTGGGGTTGGTTTCTCCTCCATTGTTGGCAGCTTAGTTTTAGCCTCCTGCTCTTTGCGCCTCTGTTCTTGCCTTAGCAGCTCCTGGGTTTCCAGCAGGACTCGGGCATTCATGCCGGTGGGGGTGGGACTCAGGTACCCGTTGGCGGTCCGGGACCCCTGGTGGATGGAATAACGTGAGTTTTCTTTGGCCGTCTGGAAGACATCGCCAGGAGGATAGACTTTCTCCCAGGAGTCTTGAGACACGGTGCTAGGGTTTTTACGGGGTTGTCTGTGAGGAACAATGAAGAAGCGGTCAGATATGGAAAAAGTCCCCATATAATATTTTAACCAGATGTGGAATGACATGCAATAAAATGTTCCTGTTTCCATGTGAATGGGTCAGAGATGATGGCGTCCCATTTTGGTGCATCAATTAAGTGATTTTATATGCATGGAAAGCATATTAAATGCAAGTAAAGTGTGTACTTCAATGCGTTAAATCTATTAAACATGTCAAATTATAGGTGAAATAATGTTCCATTGACACATACTGTATATACTTGCATTAAAATGAAAGGACATCACAGTTTCCTATAATCAGAGATTCTGCCCTAACTGGCAGCAGGGGTGAAATTTTGCAATTGAAACAACTGTATAGAATCTATGACATGGAAATAGAGATTAACCATACTGTTGTAAAAAAAAAAAACCTGTTGTCAATTGGAACTATTAAGTTGACTCAACTTTATTTTAAAATATGCACATAGTCAATTTACTCAATATTATAAGGCAAGGAGGTTTACTCACTTTTTAAAGTCAACTAATCATTTTAAAAGCAATGGGTTCACTCCCTTTATTGAAGTAAACTCAATTAATCACTTTAAAAGCAATGTATACATTCACTTTTTTAAAACGTAAATCAACTTTAAATCCTTTAAAAGCAACAGATTTACTCACTTTTAAAATGAACAAATTGCTTTAAAATCAACAGATTTAATCACGTTTAAAGTAAAGTCAACTAATCGCTTTAAGTGTAACATATTTATGCACTTTTAAAAGTAAACTAATTACTTAAAAAAGATTACTAATCTGTTTAGTGGAAAAGATAGGGTGTAGTTCCTATTCTGCTCTTAAAACAGTTTGGAGTAAAGAGCTAAATTGTGTATTTAGCGAAGAACATTGCAAAAAAAAAAATTTGCAAAAACTGTAAAGTAATGCCAAGTAATCTAGGAGTGCGCTTAATACAATTTAAGATTTTGAAATGTTTTAATTGGACTTCGAGAAGGCTTTTCAGGCTTGGGTTGAAGGACTCTGCTCAATACTGGAGATGTGAAAGAGAGGAAGGAGACTTGATGCATGCCCTATAGTCCTGTTCTAGAATTCAGGAATTCTGGGCTAAAGTGCATAATTACATTCAGGATGTTTCAGGATGCTGCTTTTCATTTTGTCCTAACATATATGTACTCAGAGACCTGTTCGTGTTGGGATCTGGTGTAAAAATGTCTGAATGGATTCAAATAAGTATTATGATTGGAAGACAAATCATTATGAGGGGATGGCATTCAGCAGGTCCACCATCATTTCAGAAATGGGTTACAGAAGTGGGGAAGGTGGCAGCATATGAAAAAATGACATATAGATTACTAGATAAATTGGATGTTCATCAGAGAAGATGGGGAAACTATTTGGCATTTTTGGAGAATGAATGTGGTAATTGTGGTGAGACGCACAGCAAAAGTGTAATTATCTCATTTGATTTATTTATGTATTATTATTATTGTATTGATATTGTATTCATGTAAAGTTTTATTTTTTATTCATTTATTTTTACAATTATTATTACTATTAATATTATTTATATTTACTATTATTATTACTGTTCTGTATGTGTGTTTTTTTTATTTATTTTTGTTCTTGAGTCTTATGTTATTTATCTGTATTTACTAGATTTATGATAGCAACATCTAATGACAGCCACTGCCACTGTTGGGGAGGGGAGGGAAAGGTGAATGTTAAATGGAAGTCAAATTTGTAAACTGATTGAACTGTTAAATTGTTGAAGAAAATAAAAATCACTTTAAAAGCAACAGACTTACTCACCTTTTAAAAAAGTGAAGTCAACAAATCACCCTAAACGAAATGCATACTGATGGTCACTATGTAGAGGGCCCGTACAAATTGCCTTGGGGCCAAGTTCGGCCCATGGGCCACCACTTGAATAGCCCTGGTATAGCGTATTTGGCCAGTAAACAACCACCTAGCACTAGCACTCCCCCTAGCATCATGCTAGTGACAGCAAACACCCCTTATTTCAGCATCAACTCCTGAATTCTTGACTATACTACAACATTTGTGCATCTCCTTCTGAAAGCTGTGCTCTCTTGTGTGAGCTGATGTGTGAAATCTCCACAGAAGTGCACGCGCACACACACGTACACACATGCTTTCAAGATTGCAAAGCCGCTGAGGTGTGAATGTGGCTTCATTTATCCGTGAAGCGCAGGGATGTGGCATGCTAGCTCCTTCACATTCCCACTTAATGGATCCTAATAATGGAGCGGTGTGAAGATGGACACGGTCTGAGTATGGCTGCCATGCTGACAAAGAAATTTGTAGGTTTGATATTTCTGTTCTTCTGGGCGAGATGGGGATCCAACCCGGGCCGTCTGTCAGATGTTTAGCAGTTGATAGGCTGGTATGGATGAACACTGAGGGAACCTGTTATTCCTTCTCTTGATGTTAAGTATGCTAGAAGGCCACACAGTGAGTGTTTAACTGTTTATATACCACACAGAACTGGGTTTATATGTGTTCTGAGGGCCGTTTATTCAATTCACCCATAGCGCATGCGCTTGGACTGTGAGGGAAACCGGAGCACCCGGAGGAAACCAATGCCAACACGGAGAGACTGAGAAACACCAACTGACCCAGCTGGGACTTGAACCAGCGACCTTCTTGCAGTGAGGACACAGTGCTAACCACTGAGCCACCTTGCCGCCCTTTCTCAGGCAAACAGTGCGCAATGGATTTGGCATGGTTTATAGTTCAAGGTTTAAAACAAACACCCGACAGTAAATGCGAGCAAATATAATAGTAATTCTAGCTCCATCAAGCACCGCTGAATCTTGTAGTTTCATGCACTACGGCTCACATTGTTTGGATGATAAATAAAAATCAATGGCTTTGAAAATGAATACACATTACATTCAAGACTGATTGTGTAAAGCATATTATTTCAAGTCAAACGGCGTGAATCAAGTATTTTCAGCGAAATTGACTGGACGCCAATAATACTGCGGTGATTACAGTTCATTGTTGCGTTTCATTTATCAGTAAGTTGCTTTTTTTGCAAGCCGTAAATATTAAAAGCAGATCCCAGAAGAACACTGAAATACTGAGACAGCACACGGCACACTTCACAAGAGACAATGGTGTTAGAAAGAAAAAAAAAAGATCAATCTTCATGCTCTTACAGTCACACATGCACACCTGTTATTGAAACGACAGTGAAAATGAGCAAAATGCTAATTTATTATCACTCTGACAGAAATAAACCCATCTTCTATGTAAAAAATGATGGGTATAAGACAAAAGGAGGCTTTATGTTGTAAATAATCTTGTGTTTCTAGACCAATTAGTTCACATCACTGCATTACCAGGAGCCACAGGTATTAATGCTAGTATCATTTCTTTTTTACTCTTAAAGTGCTGGTAGTCACAAAAAACAGTTATAGCTGAAAATAGGGTTGGGCCGATAGAGGATGCTATCGTCCATCGGCGATGGCCAATAGACAACACAATGCTGAGCCGGCATCACCAATGCTACGCACCGCCCCCATTGCAAACCCGCTCGCGAAAAATACACACTCAGGCCCCGTTTACACTAATACAGCTCAGTGTTAAAATGGCATGTCAGAACAAAAATGATCCACATCCACACCGTGTTTTACAGAGCATTTCTGAACAGCCCTCTGTCCACTGAAAACACACAAACACACAAACAGACACAGCCACATGCTGTCATGAGCTCCTTTGAGCTCCCGAGAGCAGTGCCATCGGACAGTTTATCAAGGATGTACCACTGGATTGTGTCTGACTATAGTTGTTAAAAGTGATATTCAGACATCCCAAGTCTCCCGGAAGTTCTGGGAGTCTCTAAAGTCTCCCTCCTGGTCCTCCAATAAGTCGCGCACCTTTATGACCCCCAGATCCCTCCTCGCTCTACAGAAAACCCCCCCAACCACCTGCTTTTCACATGATGACGATGCCATCATCCATAACGATGTTTCACATTAGACATTGTACGATGCCAAATTGGTCGACATCGCCCAACCCTAGCTAAAAAGCTTTATGTCTGTATGCAATGTTCATAAACACATCAAATAACATTTACCCTCCTTTACTAGACAAACAGCAAAACATGAAGGTAACCTCAATTTGCTCCAAGTCATTTAATCTGAGTTATGCATAATTTAATGCAGGGGTGTCCGAAGTCGGTCATGGAGGGCCGGTGTCCTGCTGAGTTTAGGTCCAACTTGCTTCAACACACCTGCCAGGATGTTTTTTGTATATCTAGTAGTTGCATTGTGTAGAACCTAACACTTTTTCCAGTGTTATTTTGATTCAAGACCATAATGGTACATTATTATTATTATAACCAATATGCGCATATAAATTAAATGAATAATAACTTCATCAATATTCCATGATATAAGAAAGCCCTTAAGGTTAATGCCAGAAAAAGAGCCAATATTTTGAGTCTCTCCCGCAACAGATACAGTATTTATGAGTATCAGGAACGCAGCTGGTGTGCATCACAGTTTATCAAAAGGACAACAGATAAACACACGGAGAACAATATTATCTCAACACCTTGAGTAATGTTTTCTATTTGTTAACAGGAAGCAGAACGAGAGTCTGGAACGTGGGACTCGCATCTTATCTGGCGGAGTGTTGCCGTATTAATATAACGCGCAGCTGTTGCATGAAGTTGCGCTCTGTTTCACATGACTTCCATTACTGCTAATCAGCGCACACTTGGCTTATCTGTCTCCTTTTCTCTTCCTCCCTTTTCTTTCTCTCTAATCCACCTCCAAAAAAAGAATCCCATCATTAGCCAAGTGCTAAATCTAAACCCACAGGGTAAACACACGGTCAGAGCATGTAAAGCTTGCTTATAATCCAAAGATGTGATATGACTGGTGAAAAAAAAACAGCTTTTGGTACATTTTACATTACTAATAAGTAGCGCCAGGCAGAGTCTGCAGGTAGATTATTGGATTTCCGTGCAGAATTTTGTAACAAAATTATAATAATAATAATAATAATAATAATAATAATAATAGTAAAAATTTGTGGATTTCTGTTCAATGATTTTGAGAGTATACTAAATAAAAATAACACAAAATAAAAAATAATAAATTTAATCAATCAATAAAAACTAATAATTATACATTTTTATATATTATTTTATTGTCCATATCGCTTTCGTCAAGCTCTCCCTTTTTTGTTTTGTCTCGTCTGTCTCATCTCGCTGGCTTCATTTGTCTAGTTTGTGTCATTTTACTTGCTTTGTTCATCTCGTCTTGCCCGCTTCGTTCATCTCGCTCACTTCGTTGGTTCATGTCACTCGCTTAGTTCGTCTCATCTCGCACACTTCGTTCGTTTATGTTGTTCATCTTTGTTCATCTCGCTCGCTTTGTTCATCTCGCTCGCTTCCTTTGTTCATGTCGTTCACTTTGTTCATTTGTCGCTCGCTTCGCTCGTCTCCTTTTGCTTGCTTCGTATGTTCATGTCGCTCACTTCGTTCATCTCATCTCGCACGCTTCGCTCATCTCGCTCGCTTTGTTCGTTTATGTCGCTCTCTTCGTTCATCTAATTTCGCTCACTTCGTTCGTTCATGTCACTCGCTTTTTTCATCTCATCTCGCTCGCTTCGTTCATCTTATTTCACTGGCTTCCATCGTTTATGTCGCTCGCTTCGTTCATCTCATCCTGCCTGATTCGTTTATCTCATCTTGCTGGCTTCATTTATTTATCTCGCTCGCTTTATTTGTTTATGTTGCTCTCTTCGTTCATCTAATTTCACTTGCTTCGTTCGTTTATGTCACTCGCTTCGTCCATCTCATCTTGCTCGCTTCGTTCATCTCATTTCGCAGGCTTCATTTGTTCATCTCGATCGCTTCGTTCATCACGCTCGATTTGTTCGTTTATGTCGCTCACTTCGTTCGTTCATGTCACTTGCTTCAATCGTTCATGTCACTCGTTTCGTTCATCTAATTTCGCTTGCTTCGTTCGTTCATGCCGTTCACTTCGTTCATCTCATTTCGCTCGCTTCGTTCGTTCATGCCGCTCGCTTTGCTCATCTCGCTCACTTTGTTCGTTCATCTTGCTCACTTCATTTGTTCATCTCGCACGCTTCGTTCGTCTAACCTCACTCGCTTTGTTCGTCTCGTTTTGTTCATCTTGCTTGCTTTGTTTGTTTCATTTCGCTCACTTTGTTCATCTCGCTCGCTTCGTTCGTTCATCTCGCTCGCTTCGTTCGTTCATTTCACTCGCTTTGTTCGTCTCGTTTCGTTCATCTTGCTTGCTTTGTTTCATTTCGCTCACTTCATTCGTTCATCTTGCTCGCTTTGTTTGTCTCATCTCACTCGCTTCGTTCGTCTGGTTTCGTTCATCTTGCTTGCTTTGTTCGTCTCACTTCGTTCATCTCGCTCGCTTCGTTTGTTCATCTCGCTCGCTTCATTCGATCATCTTGCTGCTTTGTTTGTCTCATCTCACTCGCTTTGTATGTCTTGTTTCGTTCATCTTGCTTGCATTTTTCGACTTATTTCGCTCACTTCGTTCGGCTCATCTTGCGCACTTCTCATTTATTTTTGAAAAATCGCAGGAGGGTAAATAATTATGACCTTGACTGTATAAATGTACACACATTTACATAAGTAAATAAACAGACTAAATGCTGGGCTAAAAAAAAGTGTGTAGAAATCTCAGCTTGGGCCGACTAATAAGTGTGCATCTCTGCAGGGTCCTCCAGAGGACAGGGGTCATTTCACACCAGCTTGACCCAGCTTGACCAAGCTATGAGATTATGGCTGGAATGCATATCAAAGGGCCGCCGTCCGTGCTCCGTTTCCCAAGGGAAAGTGTCAAAGCTTGCCGGAGGATTCCTCCTAAAGCCTGCGCCTTCGTCTGAAGTTGGCTCGATATAGACAGCGACACTGAAGATGCTTAAGGCACTGAGAAATAGTGGAAGCTGACTGCCTGAATTGATTAACTGTCATTATGTCTGCATAGTGTGAACTAGTGAATGTCAGGCTCTTAATCGACCCCCTGATTTTCTTTCTCTGGGGAAGCAGCGACGAAAAGAGTATTGGATGAAACTATGGGATTTTTGGATGCAATCCCCCCCACCCTCATTTCTGTGGTGCATGCTGGGCTTTGTCATTGCTTGAGGGGGGACTAATTCTGTAATTGTACATATCCTGGTTACACCGTTCCCAAAGCCAATGAAAACAAGCGCCGTGCATGTGGGTTAGACCACACACAAACACACAAGCTGCTGATGATTGCCAACAATTCCTTCTCAAACGGCCTGCAGAAAACAATCATGTACTTCAGAGATTAAATTACGTTCAGATTTAAGGCGTCTTTTACTTTTGTTGCTATGTAGGTCTACTTTATATCATTGCTATACAGCTTCTATGGTCTTAATGGATGAATCTAGGGTGTTCTGAGTGTTGTATTATGTTACTAAGGTGTTGCTAGGGTCTTATGTGGGGGTTCTAAGGTGTTGCTAGGTGGTTAATAGGGTATTTTAAGTTTTACTTTGTTGCTATGCAGTTGCTAGGGTCTTATGGGATGATTATAGGGTGGTCATTAGAGGTTTCTGAATGTGTTAATATGTTGCTAAGCAGTTGGTAGGGTCTTATGGGTGGTTTCTAAGGTGTTGCTAGGTGGTTAAAAGGGTCTTTAATGTTTTACTTTGTTGCTATAAAGTTGCTATGGTCTAATGGGATGATTATAGGGTGGTCATTAAGGGTTTCTCAGTGTTTTATTATGTTGCTAAGCACATGCTAGGGTCTAATGGGTGGTTTCTACGGTGTTGCTAGGTGGTTAAAAGGGTCTTCAATGTTTTACTTTGTTGAAATGCAGTTGCTAGGGTATTTTAGGGGGTGAAGCTGTTCTGGGTGTTTTATGGTGTTGTGTTTGTTGCTATGAATTTGTTAAAGTCCTACAGATGGTTTCTAAGGTGTTGCTAGGAGGTTCTTTGTGTGTGCTGAGGATTTTATTATGCCGTTAAGCAATAGCCAGAGTCTTATCGCTGGTTTTTAAGGTGTTGCTATACAGTTGCTAGGTACTTGTGGGTTGATTCTAGGTTGCTGCTAGGTGGCAATTCGCATGATGTGCATGATTATTTTGTTGTTATGCAGTTCCTAGTGTCCTACAGGTGTTGCTAGGTGGTTATTCTGAGAGATTACTATGTTGCTTTGCAGTTTCTAGGGTCTTATGGGTGGTTTCTAAGGTGTTGTTAGGTGGATAATAGAATGCTGTGCATTTTAAGGTTTTGATATGCAGTTCCTACAGTTGTACAGCTGGATTCTAATGTGTTGATAGAAGGTTATCATTATGTTTTATTACAGAATGTTTTATTATGTTGCTAAGCAATTATGGGTGATTTAAAAGATGTTGCTAGGTGGCTTATGGCCCGTTTCCACTGAGTGGTACAGTACGATACAGTTTGGTATGATTTTATGTCCATTTCCACTGTCAAAAGGTACCTAAAAGCGAACCTAGCATGAAAGGGTACCTAGCATGAAAAGGGTAACAAAAGGCAGAGCCAGACACACAGCTGAACGCTACTGGTTTACAGATAAACATCACTAGCGCATACACAAGCCAGGAGAACGAAAACAAAGGGAGCGTCATTTTTTAAAAACATAGCCAGGACATTACAAAATAATAATATAATAATAATCATAATCTACATATAATAAGGATATATAGTCGACTAGAGCTCAAACAAACCTTGTCGTCTTGATGAACAGCCACAAAGCCAAGAAGAAGAGGAGAATCTACCCTGTGCCCTGTAGTTGTTTACAAGACCGTAGAAAGTGCTCACTGCACGTTCATATTTGAAATAACAAACTTCTTGAATTGATGATGATAACGTGTGCGTGATTATTGAAGTGACATCCGATTATTTCAGAAATGCAAGAAGCACGAAAAAACAAAGAAGCAAATGATTCTTTCAGCAATCTAAAAGATGAACACACTGCCATGTTTAACTATTATCATCACCTTTTGGACTATTATGAACTCGTAACGACGGAATGACTCTCTAACAGAGCTTACATGTGCTGCTGAAGATTACAGACACAGGTGAGAGGTTTGCTCTGACTGTGGGCTATATTTTAATGGAAGTGTTGTTTTTGAACCCAAATAAGGACTAAATGTCTGCTGCGTGTAGTTTTTCTGCAATCGTTAACATTTCGGAGACTGTATGGGTCTGTATGTGCTCATATATGTTGCATTTATTTATTTATTTAATGTAATCGTAGACGTGACAGTAGGGTATTATCATTGATCTGCAGTTATAATCAAATCATGTTCATAGAAGGTTAGTAATGAGCATTTATACACAAGTGTTTATGTGTGTTTATTTGTTTTGTAAGAAGTGCTTCTCGTATGATTTGTGAACGACCCGTACAGCTTTACTGTAATAATTTCCTTGAGCGAGAATGACGTGGACTGACACTTACTGTCGTACACCATGCCCACCATTGGTACCCTTTTGGCAGAGGAAACGCAAGCCCAATAAAGCTGACCCGTACAGACCTGTACCATACCATATTGTACCGCTCAGTAGAAAAGGGATATTAAAGGGTGTTCTAGGAGTTTCGGACCACTTTAGCAGCACTGTTGATTGTGAAGTCAATATTTGAGCTGCGGCATTTTCATCAGAAAACATCCTAACATAGTTTTGCCTGCTGTGTTGTCAATAAATGCACTGAAATAGTTAAAGTTTATCAGCAGCGCCTGCAGTCTCCCACTCTTTCAGTTAAAGTATGTAAAGCTCTAATGCGGGATTTTTTTCCTCTTCTGGTGTCTGTTGGGTGGATGCTTTGCATGAACCGAAGCAGATTAAGAAGATACCAATGCCTGCAAGTAGGAACGCTGATATCCAACTCAGCCCGCAGGCAACATTCTAAGCCTTATTGACATTTATGACAAATATGCAAAGGAAAAAAACGAGGGAAAGTGAAGAGAAAAGATAAAACAGATGAGGGATGGGGCCGATATTTATCCAGAAAGGGGGCCCTATAGACTGCTGTTGCCAAGATAAACTTCCCTCAACAAACAGGTTCTGGGTTGGATCTTTATTAGGTTTTGGAGACACATGTGAGCATTTGTGGCTGTTTCTGAGGCCTGAGAGCGCAGACGGAGCCGAGCACATGACAATGGGATGACTAGAGCTCAGAAACACCACCGAGGTCACACAGGGGGCGGGAGACGTCACATCACACTGCATGCACAGCTGAATAATGGATGATTTATTGGCATGCATTTATTAAAATATTACTTTCTCACTGCTTTGCTGTTGGCGTTCAGAACTAGCATCTATTTTTAAATGTGTTGCTTGCATGTAGGGAAGAACATAGAATTATAGTATTATTATTATTAATATTATTATTAATTCATTTTCCTTTGGCTTACTCCCTTTATTCATCAGGGGTTGCCATAGCAGGATGAACCACCAATTCATCCAGCATCTGTTTTACACAGCGGATACCCTTCCAGCTGCAACCCATCACTGGGAAACACCCATACACACTCATTTACACACATACACACACACACACACACACACACACGCTACGGCCAAATTTAGTTTATCCAGTTCCCCTATAGCGCATGTGTTTGGACTGTGGGGGAAACTGGAGCACCTGGAGGAAACCCACACCAACGCGGGGAGAACATGCAAACTCCACACAGAAACATCAACTGACCCAACCGAGACTCGAACCAGCGACCTTCCTGCTGGGAGGCGACATTGCTAACCATTAAGTTACTCAGTGGTTTATTATATTATAATATTATAATAACAATAATAATAATAATAATAATAATAATAGCAATAATAAAGATGATAATAATGATAAATAATGATAAACAATGATAAACAATAATTGAAAAAATAACAAACAAATGATAATAATAATAATAATGATGATGAAAAAGATGAAAAAATAAACTAAATAATCAAATAAAAATTATTATAATCAACGATAAACAAAACTTAAAAAATAACAACAACAACAACAATAATAATAATAATAATGATGATGATGATGAACATGACAAAATAATAATAAACTAAATAAATAATTAAATAATTATAATAATTACAAACAATAAAAAACAATAATTTAAAAATAACAAAATAATAATAATAATAATAATAATAATGATGATGATGAAAAATATTCATAATAATATATGAATAATAACGAAAATAATATTAATTATTCATTCATTCTTTTTTTTCAGCTTAGTTTCTTTGTTAATCTGGAATTGCCACAGTGGAATGAACCACCAACTTATCCAGCATATGTTTCACACAGCAGATGCCCTTCCAGCTGCAACCCATCAGTGGGTGACATCTATACACATTCATTCACACACTACAGACAATTAAGCTTACCCAATTCACTTGTACCGCATGTTTTTTAGGACTTGTGGGGGATACCGGAGCACCCAGAGAAACCCCCGCCAACACGAGGAGAACATGCAAACTTCACACAGAAATGCCAACTGAACGCCCTTATTTATTATTAATAATAATAATAAAATTGGTTGCTGATGATGATGCAATAATAACAATGAAACTACTGTATGATTTCGGAGGTAATGAATAAATGGCGAAAGAAATATGTGCAAAACTACTGTTTTTCAAAACAAACCTCCACGTTTACATGAAAACTGTACTCTAATAAGTGCATTAAGGTCTGCAGTAATTTATTGGCATGAACTTCTCAAAATATTACCTTCGACTGCTTTGCTCCAGCCGTTGTTGTTTATAAAGATGCAATAATATCAGCAGCAATACTATAATATTATTTAAGAGTTTATATATAAATGTAAAAAGTGAGCAACATTATTGGACTCCAAACAAAAAAAGTCCACTTCAGCATGAAAACTGTGCTCTAATAAATATGTTAAAGGCTTCAGTGCTTTCGGCAGATATTATTATTAATTTGCTGTTATTGTGAGAGAGAATGTGCGGTGAGCAGCAGTAGTCAGAGATGTTGTGTGCTGTGGTTTCTCTTACCGTGGTAAGGAGTTGTACTGCCTCTGGGCTTGTGTGAAGGAGTCTCTGTCCTCCCTCTGTTTCTGCACTTGCACTTCTAAAGAAACCGAGTGCCGTCCTGTCGGTGTGTAAGAACCCGTATTGGCCTGAAATGCGAATAGACAGTCCTGTTACACACAAATAGAAAGATAACAGCTTAAAGTATCTTCAGTGGGAGTAAAAAATGATGTAAGAATGCATGATAGAAAACTCCCAGAACACCTCTTATCAGCTGCATGACAATGAATTAAAACACAACAAACAATAATCACCTAGTAACATCTTAGAAGACAGAGTAATGTACAATATAAACACACAGCAGTAAATAAAACTCCTGTGATATCCTAGCAACTGCAAAGCAACACACTCACATTCACACCATACTAATAACTTCACATAATAACCACCCTAGCAACCGCATAAAAACTCATATCCCCATAGTAACCACCAATCGACAGCTTATAAACTCCACACATGACCACCCCAATAACTATCTAGCAACACCTTAAAAACATCCCAAAAACATAGCAACTGCCTAGAAAACAAAACACTC
Organism: Danio rerio; assembly: GCF_052040795.2. Classification (NCBI taxonomy): domain Eukaryota; kingdom Metazoa; phylum Chordata; class Actinopteri; order Cypriniformes; family Danionidae; genus Danio; species Danio rerio. The sequence goes on from NC_141044.1 coordinate 1,684,144, forward strand.
AGAACACCCTAACATCCCCTTAGAAACCAATCACAAGACCCTAGCAACTGCATAGCAACAAAATATAGCACTCTGAAAACCCTAATAACCACCTAGCAACAACTTAGAAACCTCCTGCAAGACCATAGCAACAGCATAGCAACAAAATATAGCACTCTGAAAACCCTAATAATCACCTAGCAAAGCTTTAGAACCTTTCCGTTAGAACCTAGCAACTGCATAGCAACAAAATTAAGAACTCTGAAAACCCTAATAATTACCTAGTAGCACATTAGAAACCGCCTATATGACCCTAGCAACTGCCTAGCAACAACATACAACACTCTAAAAATCCTAATAACCACTTAGCAGTATCTTAGAAGCCTCCTATATGACCTTATCAACTGCTTAGCAACAGCATACAGCATTCTGAAACCCTAATATTCACCTAGCAACACCTTAGAAACCTCCTGTATAATCCTAGCAACTGCATAGCAACAGAATATACATGCAGCACTCTGAAAACCCTAATAATCACCTAGCAACACCTTAAACACCTCCTGTATGTCCCTAGCAACTGCATAGCAACAGTATACAGTACTCTGAAAACCCCAATAATCACCTAGCAACACCTTAGAAACCTTCTATATGACCCTAGCAACTGCATAGCAACAAAATATATACATAGTACCTTGAAAACCCTAATAATCACCTAGCAACAACTTAAAAACCTCCTGTATGTCCCTAGCAACTGCATAGCAACAGTATGCAACACTCTGAAAACCACAATTATCACCTAGCAACACCTTAAAACCTTCTATATGATCCTAGCAACTGCATAGCAACAAAATCTACACATAGCACTCTGAATACCCAAATAATCACCTAGCAACACATTAGAAACCTCCTGTATCATGCTAGCAACTGTATAGGAACAAAATATAACACTCTGAAAACCTTAATAATCACTTAGCAACACCTTAGAGACCGCCTGTATGATGCTAGCAACCACATGTCAACAAGATAAAACATTTTAAATCTTTTACGCAGTAGCACTATGGGATGTCCCGGATCTATGTATAGAAAGGTGCTACAGTGTATGTTAATTAGCACAGCATGATTTCAGGACTCATTATCAGGTCTGGGTTTAATAACTGATGAAGGGCACTTGACCACTACAGTGATTCTCCTGACAGCAGAAGGTGCACTAATGAGAAACGGGAGCACAATTAGCCTGGAGTGCACTACAAACAGCTGACTTCACCAAAATTGACAAATGCAGCGTTAATGCATTAAACCACTGGAAAACAGAAGAATTAAACAGCTTTAACTGCATACTAGAGAAATGTTATCGCTGCCTGATGAAGCCAGAGCAAAATCTCCACTGAGACACATTTTAATAGCTGAAGGCCCGGCAAATTTCTTCACTAGAAACATATTAAGGCAAAAATAGAAAAAAGGAAATGCTTTTATTGCGAGAGAGAAGCAACAATGAAGTAATTATTCACACTGAGATGCTTTAATGAGATTTCGAGCAAGCAAGGATGTGTGTGTGTGTGTGTGTGTGTGTGTGTGTGTGTGTGTGTGTGCGTGTGTGTGTGTGTGTGTGTGTGTGTGTGTTTGAGAGAGATAGAGTTATAGACCATTTCAATGTGGTCATGTCATTGGCCCATGAATGTTTCCTGCCTGTTATCAAACTATTTCATAACTGCAACAAGAGGCAATTTAATCCTAACTTGATGTTAAAACAGCTCTCATGACATTATTAATCAATATGTGGCTCTTTTTGGATTTTCAGAAGCTTTAGAAATTAAAAATGTAAACCAGGAAATACACTGGGACCATTGTTTTTGCTTACATCTCTCAAAACTTTGTATATAACTTATTTTATTTACTTTTCTTGATTTGTAAACTGCTTAGCAATTAGGCATGGGCCGGTATAGGACTCTGACGGAATGATAACCTCGGATAAAAATATCACAGTTTCACGCTATTGTGATTACTACTTAAAATATATTCTTTTTAAACGTCTGGTTTAAAAAAAAAAAAACTTTTTCCTTTTTGAACACAATTTTTTTTTTTTAAATATTTTGGAGCAGTAAACATGTCAGGCTAAATAAATCATTGACCTGCTGTCTTCATTAGTTTCAAAAACTGATTTCTTTAGGATTTAAAACAGCATCTTTGGATATCTTTTTTTTTGCTGAAGATACTGTTGTCCTAAAAAAAAACGTAAAATAAAAATTTTTACTCATACCTTAGAAGCGGTATTGCAGAAAATATTGACCTTGACAAAAAAAACTTTGCCTTTGATAAACCTCGGTATACCTTGAAAAGGGTTATCACCTCATGCCTATTAGCAACAACTCACAACACCCTAAAACTCATCTAACAATGCCTTAGCAAGTGCCTAGCAACCACTTAGAACACCCTAGCAACCGCTTAAAGTTACAAGTAACTTTATTATATCTATTTAGCCAATTCATAAGAAAGATTTTTAATCAATCTTAAATAATGAATATTAATCACACATATCCGAACATTATTATGCTTAATTAATTAATAAAACAATAAATCAATATTTCCAATTATTTTTTAACTATTCCTCAATTTACCGAGGTTTATCTCAATCCCTTTTACTGACACCTGAACTCCTGTTGTTGTCAAGTATGTGTTCAATATTCATTTTTTAAATTCATTAATTCATTTTTCTTCGGCTTAGTTCCTTTATTTATCAGAAGTCTCCACAGTGGAATGAACCGTCAACTTATCCAACATATGTTTTACACAGCGGATGCCCTTCCAACTGCAACCCAGTACTGGGAAACACCCATACACACTCATACACTATGGCCAATTTAGCTTACCCAATTCACCTATAGTGCATGAGTTTGGACAGTGGAGGAAACCCACGCCAACATGGGGAGAACATGCAAACTCCACACAGAAACACCAACTGACCCTACCGAGGCTCGAAGTAGTGACTTTCTTGCTGTGAGGCCTCAGTGCTAACCACTGAGACATCGTGTCGCCCATCATTTTCAATTATTTTTAGCAATATATATATATATATACAGCTTTTAACTCACTGAATTTTAATAAAAATGCAAACTAACATTCTCCCTTCCGATGCACCTAACAACTCAGGTAGTTAAAATGAAATGAAATCATCAAAACGCCAGCATGCAAAAACACAATAAACCAGCACAGTACTAATTTAATTTAATCGCGCCTCATAAAAAACATCAACGAACCCCAACAAGTTCATCTGCTCATAAAAAGCACAAGACCTCCAGACAGAACTCAGCAATTTCTCCCATTAATCACGCGGAATGTAGCCTACCATCTCGTCTTCACAGACACAGAGCAAACACAACAATACGAGACCCACCTGAACAAACACAAGAAGAGCTCAGATCGGGAGACAGACATAATCATGAGAAATTGTCCACTGCAATTGAGAGTAAGAAAGCATGAAGCAGCTGGACGGCGAGGAGAGGTAGTTTGCCGGCCGCAGACTCCTAAATCACATATAATAGTTACGATTAGCGCACAGTGTGACCCGTAGCCTTTAATATCAAAGACTGACGGAGCAGCGGTGGGTCACAGCGCACACATGTTTACTGCGCTATACACTCAAACACTTCCAGATACCTGCTCACAAGAGTGTGTTCAATGCTCTCACATCAATTTGTAATGTTTTTATTTAGTGGCATGGTGGTTCAGTGTTTAGCACTGTGGCCTCACAGTAAGGTTGCTGGTTCAAATCCCGGCTAGTTGGCATTTCTGCGTGGAGTTTGCATGTTCTCCCCGTGTTGGTGTGGATTTCCTCCAGTTGCTCCAGTTTCCCTCACAGTCCAAACACATGCGCTATAGGGGTATGGTTGATCTTATTTGGCGGTAGTGTAAGAGTTTGTGTGTGAATTTGAGTGTGTATCGGTGTTTCCCAGTTCTGGGTTGCAGCTGGAAGGGCATTTGCTGCGTAAAACATATGCTGGAATAGTTGGCGGTTCATTCCGCTGTGGCGACTCCTGATGAATAAAGGGACTAAACCTATAGGGGAAAATAAATGAATGAATGATTTAGTGGCAGGGTGGTACAGTGGCTCAGTGGTTAGCACTGTTGCCTCACAGCAAGAAGGTTGCTGGTTCGAGTACCAGCTGGGCTACTTGGCATTTCTGTGTGGAGTTTGCATCTTCTCGCTGCATTGGTGTGGGTTCCCTCTGAGTGCTCCGGTTTACCCCACAGTCCAAACACATGTGCTATAGGGGAATTGGATGATCGTAATAGGCCATAGTGTATGTTCATGTGTGTTTCCTAGTACTGGGTTGTGGCTGGAAGGACATTGTGGCATAAAACATATGCTGGATAAGTTGGTGGTTCTTTCTGCTGTGGCGACTTCTGATGAATAATGAACTAAGCCGAAGGAAATTGAATAAATGAATGATTTAATGGCTATTTTTTGTGAATTTGTACAATCTCATTCCTCTATTTTAGTACGATTTGGCCATCCCCCAGTAATGGTTGGGTTTAGAGGTGGGGTTTAGTGCCACGCCTCCTTTTAAAAATCAGACATTTTTGTATGACAAAGTATTTGTATGATTTAGCCACTAAACTGACCAAATGTGAAAAAGTTACACTGCTGGTGTGTCTCCTAGTGGGGCTGATGCATTTGACTGCGGGAGTACATAAAGCACAGAAAGCTGAAGTTATGGAAGCGGAGTCTGAAAATATGCATTGGGATTTGTCACTGTGGTCTTCGTTCTTCTATAATAAATGAGTTGCACCTCAGAAGACGAAGATGAAATGCTATGAACTCGGTAAATGCGGTGGCTTTTGGAGGAGTGAGATGCTCTTTGTGAGTGCAGACAGATGCTCAAGACAGTTCTGGAGGGAATAATAATAGAATAATAACAATACTGAAGCATTGAGATGACCGACAGATGGCTGAGGGCTTTTACAATCAGCAAAACAACATTTGCAATCTTTTACAATGTGCTGGAAATGCTGCAAAGTCCATTAATGCATCCCATCATGCACATTTTTATCATCACATGATCTGTTAAAACAAAATCACATGACTTTTTTGGATGCACTTTCTAAAATTTATTTAGTAAATGTGTTTTCAAAAAAAAGTTTTCAAACTCAGTAGTGCACATATTTTGTTTTTATGCACATTTTTAATAGGTATGTGCATCTTGGTATTTCCACCAAGTGAATTTCTTTTACAATATACCAAAATGTGCAAAATATAGTTGGACGGAAACATAAGTATAAACAAAAAAAATCACATAAAAACTGCTTGATGGAAACTCAAAGGTTTGAATCAAGTGAAGGCTGAGTAAACAATGACAGCCTTTAGATTTTTGGGTGAACTATTGAAGTGGTTACAAATGATTAGAAACAGAAAATCAAAGATAATTTGTCTCTCTTAGTCTGTGCTCTTTTCTTTTTCTTTTTCTTTTTTTTCAAGTCATTTTTTGCGGGGTTTCACCTTTAATTGATAAGCCAGTAGAGAGTAATGACAGGAAAGTATGGGGAGCAGAGAGAGGGGAAGGATCAGCATAAGACCACGAGGCGGGAATTAAACTCGGGTCGCCATAAGCACTGAAATGCATGTGTCGACGCACTAACCATTACACCATTGGCGCTGACATCTGTACACTTTCTTTTTATGAAAAAGAAAATAAATATCGTAAATTAATGGAATGTGATGCAACGATTTACATCTTTCCGATTGGCTACTTCTGCCTGTTTACTGTATATCTAATGAGGAGGAGGGGCCTGCTGCTCAAACATTACACAGACTCTGATGTGAAGCACCAGTAACATTATTGTCCCTCATCAGGCGGTGAGGGTGCAACACTATCCCTTTAAAAATCCGGTAAACCAATAAGGTCCTACTTGAGACCCAATTCCAATAGGAAACTCAATTCGTCATGACACAGCATCTCATGTTTTTAAATAGAAAGACATACTCTGTATAAATGGCCAATAAAATACTCAAAACCACCATAGAAACAATACACAAGAGCCTAGCAACTTCAATAATCTAACCAGCCTGTTTGGATTTTAAAAATTGTATATGAAGCTGGCTATTGATTATTATTTATCAACAAAAGGCAACAGAATTTCCCTCCTAATCTCTCAGACCCCAAACAAAACATGGAAGTGCACTCGAAAAATCACAAACAATACAGTCTCCACATCCCCATATAGCGAGAGTGATCTCAGTTTTATCATCTAGTTCTAAATCTAGTGAACGTGGAGGGATATATATAACCGTAGGAAGGCAATTCCCATATATTGCACAGTAAGAACACTAATCTGGCCCCGCAGTGGATTTATCTTCCCACTACATAGGCTTGTTGTCATGTTGCAGACTTCTTTTCGCCATTGTTCCTTGAGCTTACAGTATTGGTTTGGCAATAAGAGATAACCTCATCTGACCAATGCCCACAGTGGGTCGAGCGTACGAGGACATGCGTTTTCTGATTTCCACATTCATGTGCAGTTTCCCGTGCCGTTTACAATCAAAGAAAACATGCTGGTTCCTCTGAATCCTGAAATCAATGGCATTCTTTCGAGTTATGAAGGCTGCATGAATGCTTGCCAGCACAGAGGTCCTTGTAAAAGAGAAGAAAAAAGCACGTAAATACGGGCCTAATGAAAGCATTTGTGCGCGTGTGTGATCCTGGCACTGGCATAAAACTTTCGTCTCGTGTGCAGCCTCCAATCACACTGCAAAAAAATGGCAATCTTAATATGAGAAATGAATCATAGATTTAAAACGATAGAGAAAGATGTCAAAGGATCTGTGCAGTGAGATGATAATAATACTTGGTACGATTTCTTGAAATAAGAAAACTTACCTACAGGGGAAAAAAAGTCTTAAACTAAGTATCATAACACCTACGCGTTTCTGCAGAAGTCTGCCTTCATCAGAGTAACAGTGATCAGGTGCGTCTAGAGTCTCTTTTGAGTCTTACGGTCACATGACTCATTTAAACATCTCAAATGGCACTCAAATAATTTAACAAGCAAAGTCTACTATCATCATAAATTCGGCATAGATACACAAACACCCACTTGCATATATGGGAAAAAAGAGAGGAAAAAAAAAACCGGAAAATACATATATATACAAACACATACATCAATGTATAATGACAATCTGTAAAGCATCTATAGAAAAAGTCATTCATTCATTCATTTTCTTATCGGCTTAGTCCCTTTATTAATCCGGGGTCGCCACAGCGGAGTGAACCGCCAACCCATCTAGCAACTTTTCACGCAGCGGATGCTCTTCCAGCAAGTTGATGATTATTATCATTATGATGATAGTAGACTTTGCTTGTTAAATTATTTGAGTGCCATTTGAGATGTTTAAATGAGTCATGTGACCGTAGTACTCAAAAGAGACTCTAGACGCACCTGATCACTGTTACCCTGATGAAGGCAGACTTCTGCAGAAACGCGTAGGTTTTTAGACATTTAGCCATGTGAATAAAGGCTTTTTAATTTTTTCACTTTATTCGAGTGCCTTGGACTGATTCTTGTTGATATTATGGTGTCTTTATGCATTAGAAGAGTCAAAAACGTACATACAGCACCTTTAAACAAGTTACTACAGCTAAGATAAAGTCTTAAAAATACACCGCTGGTCTTAAATTATGTCTCTGGTTGTAATTAAGCTAAATGTGCAGATAAAATGCCAAACTTTAAGCTTTAGTAAATAAAAAACACAATCATAATCATCTTACACAATCTGTTCTTGCATAGTATTGTAATATATTCCTAAAACAACATCAATGTTTTATGGGTTAAAAAAAAAAATATTGCAACTCTTGACAAGATTAAAAGTTTGTGCAGTGCATCTTCAGAGAAGATTGAGTTTTATTGGCTGAGACAGGTCGGCAAGCCTCTGGAAAGAACATGATCTTTATGACAAACATCTGGAAAAGTCCTTTTGTAAGTCAAGAGAAAAAAACGGAGGGTGTGATGTACAAGAGAGGCATAACAAGACACGTCTAATTGTCTATTTACCGCTGGAGGTCTGTGACAGTTTCTGGCCACAGGCCGATTATCAGCGATCTGGCTTGGCAGCTTGTTGTCGCACATAAAAAAACTCCCTTTCTTTCAGTCCTGGGGGGATTTCGAGCACCGTGAACACACCTTAATCACTGTCCTAATGTGCGTCTCGTGCTGTCAGACCTCACGCTGGCTTTGAGGGATTATCTGGGACGTACCTGCCCATTTTTCTTCATAAAGAAATGAAAGGTGTTCAATGCAAAGTTGGGAGTTTTGCACAAAGCTACATATTTAAAAGGCAATCAATCATGGTTTCATGCCACTCTGATTTTCTGTTGCACTTGAGGGACACTTCTGAGTGCTGTAATGCATGGTATTTATAATCACAGCTATAAATAACAGCCGGGAGACTGTGCAACTATGGTGTCACCAGTCCATGTTAATTAGTTAAGTGTTTATCATAGAGATTTATAAATGTTGCTAAAAATAATCATGGAATAGTAATGATATACACCAGAATGCTGTTTTATTATCGGGTTAATATTCATATGATCGTCTTTAAGAAATATAGCAACCACCTAGCAACACTTAAAAACAAAACCCCAGAAGACCACAGAAAAATTAGCACAATAGCATGTCAAAACCACCCAAACAACCACCTAGCAAAATTTAGGAAAACCTTTTGTATGATCCTAGTAACTGCATAGCGACATGCTAAAACACCCTGAACCCCAAATTAACCACATAGCAACAGCTTAGAAAATTCTAAGAAGACCACAGAAAGTGCATAATAAAAAGTAAACCAAAACCCAAATCAACCACCAATCAACACATTAAAAAACCTCGCATAAGACCCTAGCAACTGCATAGCAACAAAATAATACACCCTATAAATGACCTAGAAACAACTTAGAAAGCTCCAGAAAGACCTTATAAAGTGCAACAATAACAATATTACAACGGTAAAAATATACAAAAGGTGATATCATGGTAATCACATCTTTTTGGACAAACTTATTTAACAATATGATTGTCTGATAAAACATTTCTCTGCGATTTGTACTTGTTTTTCTTTTTTACTATAAAGCACATTGTGATTTTTTTGTCAGTGAAAGGTTTTATACAGTATAAATACACTTGCCTATTTACTTCATTGTGCAATAAAGAGTTAATTCACAATACAAATGGTATAAAAACACAAACAAACTCTTAACGTAGTGAACCACTTACCATGGGTACTGTACATAATTTACAAAGGTAGATATTTAAGGCGACCACAAAAAGCAATATGGCTTCACCAGGATCCATTCACCCCTGCCAAAAAAAAATCCTACGATAACCTCCCAAAATATTCCTATGGTACCCCCCAACATCCTATAGTATCTTATCAAAAATCCTATGGTATCAGCCCAAAATATCTTATGGTACCCCTGCAAAAAAGCCTATGATATATCCCCAAAAAATCCCATGGTATCCTACCAAAACATCCTATGGCATCCCCCCCAAAAATCCTATGGTATCACCCCAAAAAAGCTTATGGTATCCCCCCAAAATAGCCTATGTATCGCCCCAAAAAAGCCTAAGGTATCCCCAATGCAGCCTATGGTATCTACCCCAAAACATCCTATGGTATCCCCCAATAAAGCCAATTGTCTCCCTAAAAACATCCTATGGTATCCCCCCAAAAATCCTATGGTATCGGCCCAAAAAAGCCTATGGTATTGCACCCAAAAAGCCTATGATACTCCCCCAAAAATTGCTATGGTATCCCTCCCAAAAATATCCTATGCTATCTTCCCAAAAATCTTATGCTATTCTAAAACACTAGGCTAAATCAATGGTACTCCTATGAAAAAGGCCTCATTACTCATGCAATGTTGAACAAGTTTTCTCAGTGACATCAGTGCACACAAACACATTTCTGGATGCTCTCAGAGGAACATGTGACTTTGTTTTGACAGTTTTATAACGTCATTATATCAAGCTTATGGCAGCAGGATCAACAAGACTGTTATGGCTACAAACGCCTCCCTTACAGCTTAACCATCACTCTCTCCCAACCTGCTGCTGCGACTGACGGCTGTATATTTCCACAAGTCAACAGGACCACAGCGCTCGCGGGCCCTCGAAGACCCTAAATCAACGTCAAACATGTTTGTGTTCACTTTGACGGAGTATGTGTGATTCTAATGCAACCCAGGGATGAAACACCTGGACCATATCATTCATTCGTGATGTTAGAACTAAGTGTTACATGGTTTATCGCTAAAATCTAACCATGATAAAAGATCCATCTCTAGAGGCACACTAAACATCTGAAACCCCAAATTAACCACCTAGCAACACCTTGGAAACTTTCCAGTAGTCCCTGGCAACTGAATAGCATCAAACTAAAATATTTAACACACCTAGCAAGAAAGAAAAGGAAGAAAGGAAGAAGAAAGAAACCTCCCAAAAAATCCTATGGTATCAGTCAAAAAAGCTTATGGTATACCCCCACAAAGTCCTATGGTGTCGCCCCAAAAAAGCCTTTTGTATCCCCCCAAAAATCCTATGGTATCGTTCTAAAAAACCTTATGGTATCTCCCCCAAAAAGCAGATGGTGTCAACCCCAAAAAAGCCTATGGTATCTCTCCCCCAAAATCCCATGGTATCTTCCCTATAAAGCCTTTAGTATCCCCCCCAAAAATCCTATGGTATCAGCAAAAAAAAGCCTATGGTATCCCCCAAAAATCCTATGGTATCCCCCCAAAAATCCTATGGTATCTCTCCAAAAAAGCCTATGGTATCGCCCCCGAAAAGCATTTAGTACCCCCCCCCACACACACACACAATCCTATGGTATCAGCCAAAAAAAGCCTATGGTATCCCCCCAAAAATCCTAGAGTATCGCCCCAAAAAATCCTATGGTATCCCCCCAAAAATCCTAGAGTATCGCCCCAAAAAATCCTATGGTATCCCCCCAAAAATCCTAGAGTATCGCCCCAAAAAATCCTATGGTATCCCCCCAAAAATCCTAGAGAATCTCCCCAAAAATCCTATGGTATCGCCCCTAAAAACCCTATGGTATTTATTGAAAGGGATACCATAGACTTTTTTAAACAAACTAATACAATTAAAACACCCGATAAATGACGCAGCAAGAACTTAGAAACCTCCCAACTTCACCTGGAACTGTAACAACAATATTACCATGGCAAATATTTCCAAAAGCTATTATATTATATGATATTATTAATATATTTGACCCTGGCTTTATGTATCAGAGGTCACCACAGTGGAATAAACCGCCAACTATTCCCACACCAACTTCAACACACTCATTCACACACACAGTTATACACAACGGCTAATTTAGTTCACTCAGTCGACTTATAGTTATAGTGCATGTGTTTGTACTGTGGGGGAAAACCAGACCATCCGGAGGAAACGCACGCCAACACGGAAAAAACATGCAAACTCCACACAGAAATGCCAACTGACTAATCTAATTTTTGGACTAGAGATTGAGAATGTCATTGCATCTATTTACATATGTTAATCAAATGAAAAGCAAATGAGAAGTGTCTTAAAGGGGACGAGGGCTGGCATACACTAGAGAGCATATGATTGGTCAAAAGATTGATGAGAAACTGAAGTATGAGACGTCAAAAAAAGCACTGATCCATTTAGATGGAAGTGATGTTTCTATCAGCTTTTAGCGCACTAGCTTAAAGATTTCCTAAACACTAACATCTAAAAAACTTTATTTGATTTTCATTGCACCTTTTAAGCTTGAGAAAGATTTCCGACACAAAGAAATACCATCAGCATGTGCCTGTATGTCAACATCCCCTTGACAGCAATGGTGACCAACATGTGTAGAAAGCAAAAGAAAAAAGAAGCTTGACATCTAAGCCTCATACTCCAGGAAATCCACCTTTTCCTATAATGCCGTGCAAGACTCAGAGGCATTCGCTGCCTAACGTGTTTTGTTATTTGAATCCGGCCCTGTTCAAACCGAGAGTCTGACCCGTCAAGCATTAATACAGTAGACTTCAGACACTCGAGGGAGGCAGTGTATTCTATTACGGGAAAATGTCTCTAGTCTTTAAACAATGTAAACTATCACAAGCAATTAGGCGCCATCCAGCTTGACTCCTCCGGTTCGGCGCTGTGCAAACAACAGGGCTTTACCTTCCTTTAGCAGGAGACCAGACAATGTGACACCATCAGGTAACAAGAGAGCTTTGGATTCATCTATTCTGCAAACAGACGAGCTGAGGCTATAGTAAAGGTTACTGTGGTAAAGGCACAATGTGATTTGTTTTGATTAAAATATCTAGAACTTTGTCATATATTTTGCATGACAAGCTTCACTTACATTTGGGAAAACGTAAACATTTTTGCTGTTCTATTTATTGCCAAATAAGTGATCCCCTTCACCTTTAAGCGAGTGCATTTTCATTATGCATCCATCATTAATCTTGGAGGTAAGTGTCTGAGCTGCCTCTGCTCTCGGCACTGATCTCAGTGAATCAGACCAGTAATGCATTAATTGAGTTTAACACATTCTAATCTCTGTAGAGCTATTCAAGAGCGGGGACAGAAAATGGAGGCCAAATATGTGTCGGAGAGGACAGGGTCACGAAGCTGACCTCCAATTTAGGAAATGGCTCTGTTCCTTGAGGTAATTAGCCTGTCATCTTTTAAAATCCCCTCCGCGCCTTTAACAGGAAGTCACAGGACGGACCGCCATGTCTGCTTCAGACCATTACAGAGTAAAGATCCACAGCTATTCGACCTTTGACCTTTCGCAACTCCATTCCCAGCCTCTTGAGCAGTGTGTATTATTTTAGCTCGCTGATAAAGATAAAATGATGGCCAGCCTCTAACCTCGGAGAATAAAATCACACACTTGACTTTCAGGGACAACATGTTGAAACACATTGACCTTTGTGAAGACCTAACAAACACAGGCCAGGCTGAGGGCAAATAAACAGATTCTTTAGGTTTTTAAACTAGGTTAAACAAGATAACAAATGTATATATTTCCTTCAACAAACATCATTTATGTGTTATCACTGAAGCCTGACAATATCTCATTATAATACATGCTGTCCTTTGCCCTGAACGCCAAACACCAGGCTGGCCTAAAGTGGTACTTTTGTAGCTGTGCATGCTGGGAAACATTAAAGAGATAGTTCACCCTACTCAAAAAATATTTCACTCACGGTTTACTCTCCCTCATGTGGTTCTAACGCCCGTTTTACACAGCAAGCGTCAGCAGCGCGTGAGCAGAGCGTGCGCAGCGCGTATGTCGAGCAGTAGCAGCACGCAGGCGTTTGCCTTTTAAACCAGCTGCGTCTGCAGCGCGCAGCTCTTCGGCAGCTGCTGCAGAGAACAACATATCTCTGTCTATTCTATCTAGCTACCCATGTCTCTCTATATACAAATACACTTTTTAAACTTTTCATCTGCACCAAGGCCCCTCCTATGCTGTTTCTTTAACCTGCAAATGTTTACTTTACAAATTTTATAGATCAAATAGTACTGTATGCTTCTCAATCTAACTTATATGAGAAGTGTCTACAGTCAGAAGACAATCGCCTGTGATATCATGTCATTTGTTTTTTGATTATCAGGTTGCTGTAGGCCTAGTTATAATCATATTTATACAATATATTTATAATGATATTGATCAAACTAGTGTTACTTTCTCCGCTTCAGTGATGTCCAGTGGCAGAATAACAGCTCGTTAATTCATGCTCGTGCAGAGGATGAGACGGACAAAAGTAACCAACGCATGCCATTCTGTTACTTATTTTCGTGTTGTCAGGTTCACATTTCAAACAGCTCCCGGTAGGAATAACTTGAGTGAACATAAAACAAAGCCGATTAAAACTTTCTTCCTCTGCTCAACTGCACAGCACACAGCGAGCTCACATAATCCAGCATGCGTGTCGCACTACAATACCCACAATACACTTCGCTATGGACTACAAAGCCCGTAAATATTCTATTTCCCCTCTCCTACAACACTAGTGTGCAACTTAAGCAAAACTGATACTAAAATAGTTTTACATTTGGTTTTGTAGTTCGGGCCTGAATAAATGTTTGTTGCCGTTTTTAATCGTTTTAAGTTCATTTGATTGACTATATATAAACCATTTGACATTATTAACGCATTTATTGGGTAAAATTACTACTTTTTACTGTCCTTCAATGTGTTTTGGTCATTATCAATGCACTGTCACTTTAATTGAGCGTGAGCAGCGCGTCAAAAATAGACCCAGCGCCGAAACTATCGCTGCACTGCTGCTTCGGCGACGCTCACGCCTCGCTCTGACGCGCTGCTGCTGCGTGCAGTATGAAAGCTCTAATCTGTTAACATGGACGTGGAAAACACACGCGCTGCTCACGCTCTGCTCACGCGCCGCTGACGCTTGCGGTGTGAAACAGGCGTAAAGCTTCATAAGTTTCTTTATTCTGTTGAACACAAAAGACGTTATTATGAAGAAAGCTGAAAACCTGTAACCACTGACTTCCATAGTTGGAGAAAGAAATAACATGGAAGCCAATGGTTACAGGTTTTTAGCTTTCTTCTAAACATCTTCTTTTGCGTTAAACAACTCATACTCAAACATGTTTGAAACCTGTAGACGATGAATAAACCATGACAGAATTATGCAACATGGCTCATTCTGAAAACGTAGCCCTATATACATTTCTGGAGATCGTGAATTATGTAGCCAGAGCTACGTATGGCTGCATTTTGTTTTGAAAACGAACGCTACAGGGTGGTATGACACTGTTCCTTTTTGCGCTTACCAGCTGAGCGCTTACCTTTGTGTGGACCGCTTTCTTGCTGTTATCAGTTTGCTCAGTGGCTCACTGTATACGTCGGTGGACTTGTGGCAGGGAGCAGAGTTGATCGCAGCAACAGGGTTTGATTACAGAAACAAAGACTGCGAAAAAAAACCCTCCTGGGACATATTTGGCACTTTGCAGAAATATATATAGTGGTACGTTTTCAGTATGAGCCTGGGTTGGAATTTTTGAAACATTTTGGGTGAACTATCCCTTTAAGTATTAAGGTCCCAGTAAACAAGTGAAGCCAAGTGAAGTTCTTTCACATCCTTTGCATAAATAAAAACACCCAAGCAGCAATATACTCTTGGAGGAAATTCCACTTTTGCTTGAAAGAATGAAAAATGAGCAGTTTTGTTTTAATTACAATAGCTTCAATTTATACTACACATCTCTCCAGTGTTTACTTGCAGATCCCAATGAACCAAACAGACGAAATAAACCAGAGAAGGCAGAATAATGAAGACGGCGGCGTCAAAACAATAATTAAAAGAATCACGCATGTGCTTATAAGTCAAGAATACATCTGTTATGATCACCAGCTGCTGGACAACATTCACATTCAACTGCACTACAAATCCCATCATGCACTTCACTCACACACCTGGCCTAGATCCCCCATGTTCACAAACAGATAAACAAGACTCAGCAACGTTTGTGTGTGTGTGTGTGTTTGAGAGGTGTATAAATAGTATGTAATTAGCCCTGAACAGCTTCAGCGTTATCTATTTGCAATCATGCAGGATCTAGGCCAGGTGTGTGAGTGAAGTGCATGATGGGATTTGTAGCGCAGTAGAATGTGCCTGCAAGAGCAACACTGCTGGTGATCATAACAACAGCATTTGTAGATTTATAAATTTATATTTTTATAAAAAGATTTATGTATTTATAAACTGCTTACTAATATCTATTAATGTGGAGTTAACTCTTTGCTAAGGCTCAACAAATGATTCATATGTGTGTGTTTATTATAAAGTGCCTAATGTGTTATATTGTATATGTGCATATAGTGTATATTGTAATGTGTATATATAGTGTTGTACCAAAGTGGGTATAAATGCTAAACTTAAGGTTAACCCAGAGATTTTGCTCACTCACCCATGGCTGCTGCTGCTGAAAGCTGTAGGAACGGCGCCGGTCGTCGGGTTCCTCCTCATGTTTGGCCTGCTGGAACTCTTGCCGTAGCCGCTGTATCCGGTCATGGTTGCTAGGCGCCAGTCTGTTGCTATAGAAAAGAACAGATCATACATTCTCATTGATGACCAGACAACTTGACATCGAACTAGAAGAAGAATGAGCAGATGGTGCACAACAAATGATACCATCAAAAATAAAGCATACATACTGAACATTTACTTATGAGGGAAATCTGAACGCTCCTTTATGAATGATTTATATTATTGATTAATTCCCACATTCATTCTGCACAAATCAACAGATATTTTACAAAATTCAGAGAGAAAATAGACAATTGATAGCATAAGCACTATTTGAGATAGATATTTACGATACTCCCAAAATCGAAGGTCAAATGAATGTTGTATTTTTGCTGCAAAATCTTGTCTGCATTATTGCACAAATGTTGCTGCACTACTTTTCATTTATTCATTTAAAATCTTCCGCATTCTGTGACATTTTGTGTTATACAGGTAAGTGTTTAACTGTGTTTCTCGCATTTTTCTTTGTCGTTAGTAACTGGAAATGTGTCTGTGAAAGATGTTCATTGACAGAAGTCATTTCATTGTAAGGAATAAGAGCAGCTTGAACATTCTAAAAACAATCTTCTTATATATATATATATATATATATATATATATATATATATATAAAATAATGGGTCAATGAGAAATTTCAAGGTTTCCCTGTTTGCCTAAGTATACAAGAACTCAAGAATACAAGAATATTTTGATCAATTTTCATATCTATCATTAGTATTTACATTATAATATAGTAGAGGTGTGAACCTATACTGGTCTCACGGTTCGTTTCGGTTACGATTATCATGCCATCGATTCGGTTCAATTCGATATCTCGGTGCATCGACGATGCTTTCCATATATAGTGTTATATTTTAGAGGGGAGGCTATAACAAGCTGTCTGTGTAAACACACAGACACACAGCACCACACTGTCTCTCATTCACACACAAACACAAACATTGACAGCACCAAACAAACAAACAAACAAACAAACACACACACACACACACACACACTTAAGCCCTCGCAACAGGGAGAGCTCGCGCTGAGCGGAGCAGAAAAACGAAAAGAAAAAAAAAACGAAAAAAAAGAAGCACTTTTCCGACGGTCCCTTACTGAGAGCTTCTCTCAGCGCGAGCTCTGCCGGCTAAACACATATTGCGAGGGCTTAAACGGAGCAGTGATCGTAATGTCGAGCGAAAAAAAAGAAAGACAGCTGTGAAACATAACCAGCTTTGTCTTTTTGTAGGAAACACACTTTAGATCTTTCTAGGGTAAGAGGTTTTTGAGTTATTGCCATCTATAATTGAATGTGTGTCAGGAATATCGAAAACAAAACCAACTGAACCGCGCTCATTTCTGGCGGCCCCCTGGATATACAGTGCCCTTAGCATTTGCCTATGGCGCCTATGCCACGGGCCGGCTCTGAGTTGCCTGAGTGTTGTAAATACCCGAGCTTGCCTCCCTTGCGACAGAGCGCATAGGAGATAAATGACGTCAGTACATAATAACCGGTTATCATTATTACTGAATCGATACCGAATTGTCCGCGTCGGCATCGCGGTGCACCGAAGAAACAATTAATTTTGACACCCCTACAATATAGTTATATCATGTTACTTAATTCATTTCAGAGACGATCTTGGCCCCATTAGAGTGGTTGAGGTTCTCAGCAGCTTTGACAACACGGGAAATGTCTGTGAGTATTCATTCTGTACATGTCTACAGTACTATTCATAAGTCAGCATTGAATAGTGAAACTCCCTGGTTTTGAACAACACTTGACTGTAATGATGAACAGAAGTGTTCAATGGCAGTCAGCAGGGTGTCAGATCAGATCAGATTTCAACTACCAAATAAATCTGCAGATATTTTACAAAATTCTTTAAGGACATTGCCAAAAATGATCAGAGTCTGTCTTGCCCTGCTCATAAGACTATAGCTTGTTTCTTAAATCAATAGCACAAGCACTATTTGAGCCTATATATGTGGCCCTATCCATTTTTTATGTTTAATTTTTTTAGTCAGGATACTCCCATATTGATTCCACATAAATCCACAGCTACTTTTCAAATTTCACTGAGAAAATAGGCAAAATGATCAGAGTCTGTCTTGCCCTGCTGATAAGACTACAGCGTGTTTCCTCAATCAATAGCATAAGCACTATTTGAGCCTACATATGTGCATCTATCCATTTTGCTAAATTACACGTTCGGACACAGCCCATTACGTTCTCCACATTTGGCATGCGTGCGCCGGCGTCTTGAGAACATGAAATGGACCAAACGTTTCCGTGAAGGACTCCCCAGTGAACCATGGCCAATGATACATGTCCCGCTTACGACAGGAGTCAAAGGCCCCGGTTTCAGCCCTAGGAGAACTCCCAGAGGCTCATTTGCATTGCTTTCATTAAGAGCGGAGGAAAGTGACCGTCAATAGGAATCAATGTGAGTCGTCTTGCTAATCAAGCCCTGCTTTTATCTACTGCAGCACACGAGCTGCTGCTGACAAACCACTCGCTATCATACAACATCCTGTCTGATTATATGACTCATTTGCACATGCATGCACACACACCCTGTGATGTTTGTTTTCTTTTTCAAATATTTCCCAAATGATGTTGAACAGATTCAGGAATTTTTCACAGTATTTCCTATAATGTTGTTTTCTTCTGGAGAAAGTCTTACTTATTTTATTTCAGCTGGAATAAAAGAAGTTTTTAATTTCTTTACACTTATTTTAAGATCAATATTATTAGCCCCTTTCAGCAATATTAGTTTTATATTGTCTCCAGAACAAACCACTGTTGACTTGCCTAATTACCTTAACTTTACCCTAATTAACCTAGTTAAGCTTTGAAATGTTGTCCCCGTGTTGGCATGGGTTTCCTCCAGATGCTCCGGTTTCCCCCACATGTTCAAAGACATGTGCAATAGATGAATTGGGCAAGCTAAATTGTCTGTAGTGTATGTGTGTGAATGAGTGTGTAAAGTGAAATCCCTTTTGACCAAGGCAAACTATTATTTTTCTTACATCCAGCTGTGCAATAAAACATAAAATCAGACATGAGTGAATCTTTCACTACTGACCTGCTGTATTGTTGTTAAATACAGAAAACATTTTACAAATGTCTTTTATTCAAAATCGTGGACCTTATTCTTGAAACAAAAAATGACCAATAAAAAGCTGTAAAGCACCAAAAGTGGCCCATTTTAAAATACATTTGAATCAGGCTATTCCAAACAAGTACACAGCATAAGACATTAGTTAGATTAAGGTTGTAATGTTAAGTAACCATAATTCAGTGTCTAGCCAGCGTCTATTAACAGCGTTGTTTTGAAGTCTGATAATGACGTCAAATAACGTTGATGTTTGGCTGATTTTAAGTTGTGTTGGGAAGTGACCAAAATCCAACGTCGAGCCAACATCTAAAACCAACGTCATGTTGACGTCAAATACTGACATTTATTCCTCAGGTATGGCGACCAAAATCTAACGTCTCATAGTCATCATAGTGGTAACGTCAACACAACGTCAAGCTGTAACATTATTAGACGTTCATATTTGGTCAATTTTAGGTTTGACTTTGGACATTGATGTTCTGACGTCAACCGGATATTCATTTCCAAACAAAATGAAACATCCCCATAATATTGGGGTACAATGTCAATCTGACGTCATGTTGACATTCTCTGTCTGCTGGGTTGTTGTTATCCATAAATTTGCATTTGCGTTTATTACAAGAGAGGCTATAAAAATCATGAAGCTTTACATTATTATTAGTATTATTGTTAATAGTATTTTTATTATTATTATAATTATTGTTAATATTTTTATTATTATAATTATTATTATATTCATTGTTGTTATTGTTATCAGTATTATTATTGTTATCAGTATTATTATTATTATTATTATCATTATTATTATAGTTGATACTGTTATCAGTATTATTGTTATTATTATTATTATTAATATTATTCTATTATTATTAATTTTTATTATTATCTGTAGTATTAATAGTATTATTAATAATATTTTTATTAATATTATAATTATTATCAATATTAATATTATTATTATTTTAATATGTTTTGAGCTTTTTTTTATTATTTAAATGGTCGAATACTGACTGAGCAAAGGTGAACGTGCTGGTCGGTCTGTTATTTGCCTAATAAATGACAATCATTTAAAACTTTAGCAGATTCCTATTTTTTCTATTAATATATGATGTAATAAATTTGTATTTTCCACTTTTCAGTCATTGTAAAAATATTTTTTTTCCCCCTAATCTTTAATAAATCATTTTGGTACAACATAAATTGTGGTTATGATGACATCAAGCTAATCCAGCTAAAAATAGTGCTTAAAATGTCACTAAAGTGCAGCATTTAAACCTCAGAATTAAATAGAAAATGAGGCGAAACCTGCAAACTTTTTCAGCTTGAGAAAAAAGAAACACCCCTTTCACCAAGCTGGCTATATGCTTAAATATGACATGCAGTTATATATATATATATATATATATATAACTATATATACTTTATCATATTTCATCCTTCAGATGCTTGACGTTTCTTTGAGAACAGCCTTTCTCAAGTTTCTACATTTCCTAAAATGTCAGTAAATGTCAGTGGATGAAGATGATACACTCCGCACATCTTATGATAGCTTATCAAATGGCATATTTAAATTCACAGTCTTACATTTAGCCCACAACTCTCCCACTGATAGCTTCTCACTTTTAAAAAACATCATGCATTTCTGAAGGCAGTTTTAGTGGATTATTATGGGTGGTAATGGAGAGTCGACTGTTTTAAATGGACACATATAGGGGTTAAACCTTGAAGAAAAAAGCAAGTGGATTACCTGCCCGCATCTGCAAATGCACACAGCATACGGCTCAATGATTCGCTTGATTTACAGCATTTCCATTTCCACCGCCTTGCAAATGCATTTGATGGCCTCTTCCACATATGAATATAGGAATGAGGCGTTAAATGAAGTAAAGCTAATACAATTGATTCTAATGGCTGCTAGGAACAACAGAACAAGGATGTTCAGTCATACGATTCTCATCGGGCTCCATTTGGTTTTTATGTGAGGCCATTTAGCGCTGGTTTTAATGAAGGTTGATTGGCAGTGTGTCGGAGTGGCCATTTCAGGCAGTGGGCAGTTCCTGCCTGCGAATCTACAATTATGAGCACATTTAGGCCAGGCGTCTCATCCTTCAGCTCTCATAAAATTAAAATAAGGTTGTTTACATGTTAGTATCAGCATTGTTTGTTTGTAGAGGCTAGTGCGCATCAAAACAATGCAGTGACAACTCTGCTGTAAACATGTAAAGCGTGTGGTTTGTCGCTTCCACCCAAATAGATCAATGGTTTTATTCACGTAGGTTTCTCATCAAATTTTCAGACCAATCAAATGCTCTCTAGTGTCTGACATGCCCCGCCCCTTTAATGCATTTGAGCGCAACCATTCTCACTGGCAGAGCTGTGATAAAACAAAACGCTATTGGCTGTTTTTCAAAAGGGGAGGAGCTACTCTATGCACCGCCCTCTCTTAACGGATTATGTCAAACATCGAGTAAAAATGCACAATGCAAAGCACTTCACGGGTCCTTTCCTGCTTGCCATCTACAATTATGAGCACATTTAGGCCAGGCGTCTCACCCTAAAAAGTTTTATGAAACTAAAATAATGTTGTTTAGATGTTAGTATCAGTATTGTTAGTTTGTTGAAGGTAGTGCGCATCAAAACTATGACAAAACTGCTATAAACATGTAAAGCATATGGTTTGTCTCTTCCCCCTAAATGGATCAACGGTTTTATTCATGCCAACCCATACCTCAGTTTCTTATCAAATCCTCTGACCACTCAAATGCTGTTTAGTGTCTGACATGCCCCGCCCCCTTCAAGGCACTTCTCATTTGATGCGTTTGAGCTCAACCACTCTCACTGGCAGAGCTGTGATAAAACAAAACACTACTGGCTGTTTGTAAAAAAGGGAGGGGCTACTCTATGTTTTTGTTGGGATTATGTCAAACACAAAGTAAAAATGCACATTGCCATGTAGATTCAAGAAATGCCAAGTTACATAAAACTTGAGAAGTTAAGATGTTTGCTTGCAGGGTCTCTCAAATCTTTTTACAAGACCTCGAACCCTGTTTTAGACTATATCACATATATATATATATATATATATATATATATATATATATATATATATATATATATATATATATATATATATATATATATATATATATATATGATATAGTGTAAAAATATTAGTATATAAGGCTTACCCTGTCCAGTTGATATCAGTTCTAATACACAGCAATTAATTGGAAAGAGGAAATATTGACTCCTTAATGTGAACTTTTAATTTTTTATTTGAATTTTTTTTACTCTTTTATTGTAAACTTGCTCATTTATTATTATTTTAAATAATTTATTATTAAATTAAATTAATTATTATTTTTTAAATAATAAAAAAATTTTTATTATTATTATTATTATTTTCTTCTCTCAGAGTATATGTCTGTTAATTCATACATTTTATTTATTTTATGGGGATAGTGGGAAAATAAGAAAATTATTGCAATTTTTCCTATGTCGTATTGTATAATATCATGTATTGTCTTATTAAACACCAATAAAAAAAAATAGAAATGCACATTGCAAAGCGCTTCGAGGGTCCTTTAAGTTAGAGATCAGCTGTTACCGCTTGCCATCTACAATTATGAGCACATTTAGGCCGTGCATCTCATCCTAAAAGTCTTATGAAACTAAAATAACCTTATTTACAAGTTAATATCAGCATTGTTAGTTTGTAGAAGCCAGTGCGCATCAAAACAGGGCAATGGTTTTATTCACATCTCCTCATACTTCAGTTTCTCATCAAATCTTTTTGACCAATCAAATGCTTTCTAGTGTCTGACATGCTCCGCCCCCTAAAGATGCAACCACTCTCACTGTGAGAGCGGTGATAAAACAAAACGCTATTGGCTCTTTTTGAAAAAGGGGAGGAGCTACTCTATGTCCCGCCCTCTCTTTATGTTTTAGTTAAGATTACATCAAACATAATATAACATGCACATTTCAAAGCACTTCACGGGTCCTTTGAGTCAGCGATCAGCGGCACCTGTGTGTGAGTTGTCCACAGAGGTTACATCTTCCTAATTTATCCGAATGCTGAGCCGCTGAATCGTGTGCTCTACTGCTTTTTTCCTCTGTGCTTGGCAATTCTGCTTTATGTTTTACTACATTTTTTATCCAGGTTTTATTTTAGGAACTGCTTTCTTAGTTCTTCCTTGCTCTCTCGCTCTACCACTCTATCTATGTGTGTGCATGTGTGTGTGTGTGTGTGTGTGTGAAGATATCAAAATCCCAAGTTTTTGAACACCACTTTCAGCTGCGTCTTCCTCGCAAAGTAGTCAAAGCCTGAGAAAAAGAAACAAATCACTCGGCCATTACCGCACATCTGTGAGGGGAAATTAATTTGGCCATTAGCTCCTGTAAACGTGTGATTACACATTAGCATCGGGTGGCAATGCGCCTGGTGTCTGCGCTTGCGGCATGAGGGCCACTAACAAGCTTTGAGCAGTGCGGAGAAAACTGCCTAACAAATCTCTGGAAAAATAAAAACAATAGAGGAGATACAGGCGATGCGGTGGCAAGGTGGGAAGCACCATCTCCCCGAGCATGTTCTCCCTGTGTTCGCAGGGTTTCCTCCGGGTGCTCCGGTTTCCCCACAAGTCCAAAGACATGTGGTACAGGTGAATTGGGTATGCTAAAATAGCCCGTAGTGTATGTGTGTGAATGAGTCTGTATGTGACATCTGCTGCATAAAACATATGCTGGATAAGTTGGCGGTTCATTCTGCTGTGGTGACCCCAGAATAATAAAGGGACTAAGCTGAAAAGAAATTGAATGAATGAATGAATGAGGAGATACATCAGCAAGTGAACACGCTCCAGCTTATTCATGACTCTTCTTTTTATGCTGTAAACTGTTTGCAGTTGCATGTAACAGGGATGGCTTACGCCCAAGACTTAGCCACATGATTGTATAACACATTTGTCAAAGGTACAGTTGAAGTCAGAATTATTAGCCTTCCTGAATTATTAGCCACCTTGTATATCTTTTTCTCCAATTTATCTTTAATGTAAAGATTTTTTCAAGGCATTTCTAAACATGATAGTTTTAATAATTTCTAATAGCTTATTCTTTGCTATGATGACAGTATACTATTTTTAAATATAATAAATATTTAAATATTGCTAGATATTACTAGATATTCACTAGTATTCAGCTTAAAGTGAGCTTAAAAATTTAAGTTCAGCTTAAAACTACTAATTTTACATTTTCCCAACAGGAAAAACCCCTAACAATCAAGAATGCATGAGTATTTAGTGCTGTGGCTTTGCAATCAAAGAACTTAATTATAATGGAAGTCAGTGGGGCTAAAACAGCCACCAACACAATGAAAGGGTAGCGCTTTTGAACAATACACAAGGGTCAGAACAGTCATCCCCATGAGACACAAGTGTCGTCAGAATAGTGTTTATGACTCAAATGTGTCTTGTCCACATCTGTGGTTGTAAAAGTTTTCACTTTTCATTTTCTAAATTGATCCTTTTAATCACTGTTGGAGGTCACGGGAGGTTAAATAGAGATTGTGAATGTGGTCTGTTTTCTAGTTTGATGGTGAGCCGCAGATGGTTGCCAGATTCAGTGACTCAGCTTATGGTCACTTTAACCTTTTCAGGGTCTCGCTCAGGCATTTACGACCAAATCTCGACTGTTTGTTTTGTAGTGGGAGGATTTGGAAGAAGGTTATTCTTAGGCTGGGGGATTAAGCTAATGGCACCTTTCCATCTTCAAATGGAGGAAGAAAGGGATACAGAACACACAGGTCATGGCAGGGGTGTAGAGGGATGGTTTAGTGTCAAGTGTGAAGCACACTGTCCACTGACTAGGCTTATGACGTATGGTTGAAGTCAAAATTATTCGCCCTGATGGGATTTTTTTTTTTCTACGGCCAATTTAGTTCATTCAATTCATCTAAACCGCAGGTGTTTGGACTGTCGGGGAAACCGAAGCCAACTGGCCTAGCCGGGACTCAAACTAGCGACCTTCAGGGTGTGAGGTGACAGCCATGCCACTATACACTAGTACTTACTATAGCAATTTTTAATCGGGATGGCTATAAAATCACCAACTACCCTCGATAAATGCCTTATATCCCCCTGAGAAACAGCTGCCCTCCAAATGGAAATTACAAGACTGACAAAAATGGTAAATCTGGATATGCTGAGGAGCAAGATTTACAAGATCAAGGTGCTCAACTCATGAAATAGAGTAGAAAAGATGTGCTGCCATCAGATCAAGTGGAGAACTTTGAAATCAACCACATGAGCGATAGTTCAATTGGATGCTCCAGAGTAAAATCCTCCCAAAAGTGGCACTGAGGAATTCATAAAAGAGCACCCAAGTGCTGGCGTCCGCCCATCTCATTTACTCTCGCCATTCAATCCTGCTTTACAAAAGAAGACAAATCTGTTCGGTGGAGTCCATGAAGGCTCCGACATCAGCGCGCATGATTAGTCTTAGCGTATGCTCGACATCAGGTGCAGCGTGGGTTATAAATACCTCCGGGCATGCATCAACGTCAGCCACGGGGCCCGGCTAAACAAGACCTCACAAAGACCAGCGGCAATTTGCGTCAATAAAGCGGCGACAATTAGGACAAATGTACCCGTAAGCCAAACAATGGAGGAGGCGGTGGGACGATGATGAGCGATGGCTTTCCCCAGCCTCTTGTTTATGCATCAGATAAAAGGTCAGGCCGTTTGCAACCTTAAAAGACACACATGTGTTGCATGATTCCCGTTCCGGATGTGTCTTTGTGTTTACTTTCGTCTCTCTTCCCTAAAGAGAGAGTGAAGCAATTAAAGGCGGAGAGATAGATAAAAACATCCATATGCCACAGCATTTAACAAGCCAGCAGTTTCATTCTTGCAATACAATGAGACTCATTCAATATCTGTCTGTGTGTTCTCTGACTGAAAGGTCAGTTTGCGATTGTCCACACCCCGTTTGCTCGCCCTTTTTTTTGTGTTCGTTGAATTCTTTCCCCGCTCGCTGTCTCTCTCGATATGCTGAATAACACCGCTTGCCTGTTTACTTTACGACCCCAGAAAGCAATTTCTCTGAAGACAGAAGGTTATTGTTGCAGATTAAACTCTCTGAATGGAGTGTGATGCATGGGCAGCACTGACATCACAGGCGTCCGACTAAACAAGGCTCCTCACCTGTTTTTGCTCAGAGAAAACTGGATGTGGCAGCCCCGAGATAATGCCCAGTTAAAACCATAACGAAAGGAGGAGCAGAG
Organism: Danio rerio; assembly: GCF_052040795.2. Lineage (NCBI taxonomy): Eukaryota > Metazoa > Chordata > Actinopteri > Cypriniformes > Danionidae > Danio > Danio rerio. Next base: position 1,710,603 of record NC_141044.1, read on the forward strand.
AAACCGAAGAAGACCAGAAACCTGCTGGGAGACATGAAGCGAATCGGTCCAAGTTATTACCGTGCGCTTTATGGATACAGTGCTTGCAGATTGGCACAGCGATTTGGTCTGGAAGTAGAATGAGGATTGGAAGAGATGAATGAATCCAATATTAAGTCTGATGTTGTAAATCTTTCTCTAATAAACTCTGCTGAGGAGCACCTGAGACTCTGATGTATTTTCTTCTTCTTCGGTAACTGTGTGTGTTGTGTCTTTGGCTTGGTCATGCTGTGCTGTACCCCTTAATCCATGTAAAACTCAGACATCCTGTGCTTTCTTGTGGAAATTATTGTTTGTCACTACATTAAACATCAGCGGGATTCAGTGTTGTAGAGAAACTGCTACAGGTTTGTAAAATGATTGACCAACCAGGTACAAGGATCTCTGTGAGATTTAGAGTGCTGGTGAAATCAGAACTAATTTCTTTAGGTGTTGATCTCAATATGTTAGCCTTAAGACAATCTATACTCTAGTGCGCTCCAAAAAGGTTACAAAATTCACATTTAAAAGATGCAAGCAATCAAATCTTTAGGTATGTCTCTTTCGCCAGAATCGATGATTTCTTTTACATCACCTCATATTCAGTTTCTCATCAAATTTTCTGGCCAATCACATGCTCTCTAGTATCTGACATGCCCACATTAGATGGTAGTTTGCAATTGTGAGAAGAAAAGATTAGAATTATACGTCAAAAAGTTATTGATTGATTGATTGAATGATAATTTACTTAAGAATAATCACTTTTCTGTGGCAGAAACATAATTCCATATAATGGTATCAAATCAGCAGAGCGTCTGGATAATAAAGGGTCACTATATAGGGAAAGTGGATATTATATTATGGATATATAACGTCCCCTTCTGGTAAATAGCACTATATAAGAATACATACAGAGTAAATATGATTTTCTTTGGGGTGAATATTGCTTGTGCGTTAATGTCAAATGAACCACTATTGGCTGTTTCGTTTTCAATGGGGGAGGAGCTACTTTGTATCCCATCCTGTTTCCTGTTTGAGATTATGCCAAAAATCTAATAAAAATGCACATTACGAAGCAATTAATGGGACCTACAAGGTAAATTTAGGATCTGTTGCATGTCTGTCAAGTCAGTGAGAATGCAGGCTGACATTTTAGGTTGCATAAGGGTGCTTAAAAGCTTAGTGTGGCATTTAGGACAGGGTCTAGGTTTCAGCATGTGGATTTAGAGCTACTGCTACTCTTTTCAAACTGTGAAATATTCAACTTTATATATTTTTCAACTAAACGCACAGAGAAATATGCATTGGAGATTGTGAGTCACCGCTGAATGCCAGACATTAGATCCTATTCCCTTTTTATCAGATTGATATCCTGTCAGACTATATCTGGTTTCTTTCCATGTCCTCCAAATCTTCATTGGAGATATGGTAGATGAAACGCAGAGTTTTGCTTGTGCCCTCAGTCATATTGCATCAAATCAAAGCTTAAGTCATTTTAATTCTATACCCCTGCGGACTCAATTCCCTTCAAAGCCTGTCATATCTATCGCCTCCGTTCATAGATCTGCACAGACGGCACGGACAGATTAAATCAGAACTACTGCTGGTCATTTTCAGCGATAAAGCAAAAGTTAGCTCTTTTTATCGCCGATCTTTACAGGAAATCAATGAGGATCAGACGATCTGCAATAAAACACAGTCGGACTCAACAACAGTCGTGCCTTTTGCTGCAACTTTTCTTTGCGCAGCTTTGAAGTTCTTTTATTCTTCAAGCATTTGTGTTAATTCAATCTTTCCCTTCATCAATCTTTTGATATTTTATACAGAAATCATTCCTTTGTCTCGTTTATCTCATTTATCTCCCCCCAGCTCTTCCTTTTCTTCTCGATCGCTTGTCCTTTATATCTGCCGTCTTTCATTCATTTCATTGCGCTCGGAGGCTTGGCTGTGAATCAAAGTTTGACCGGTTCATGAATGAGTGGATGAGTGACGGGTGCAGAGCTGACAAAGCGGGCGAAAATGCTGAAGGTTTACTCTGAAAAACAATTGGATTTACACAATTTTTTAAAGGCAAGTGGTTGCAAACTATTTACATGGGCTGAATTTAAACAAACTAATTTAATTTAGTAATGTTCAACCTAATTTGTTTGTTCATATTCAGCCCCTATAAATGCTTTGCAACCACTTACCTTAAAAATATTTAGCATATCCAATGAATCTTTTTTTTTTTCAGTGTATGGGTCTTTGGGTGCGTTCACACCTGTGAATCGATTCAGTTGTTCCGAAACAGAGATTACAAATGTTACATTGTTGCTCTTTGCTCTTGGAGCGGTTCGCTTTCACACTGCAAAGGTTCTAATCGGACCAAAAGAGTTAAAACAAGACACGTGCGGGTAAACTCTCCTCACATTGGTCAGAGTGTCAGGGTTTATTTTGCAGTGTCCCGCTCAGCTGTCAGGAGAGGTGGTGGTTTGGTGGTGTTTGACAAGGTGCGCGCGACATGTCTGAGGAGAGATGCAGTGGGGAGGGATGAGAAGGGTGCGCGACGATGCTTATTTGAGGATTACCGGGAGATCATCACTCGCTTGTGGGCATCCGGAGACTCGCGAAACTTCCCGCCCTACTCATAATTCTCTCTTCATATAGCCGTATGCCTATTACATATTCATAAAACACTGTGATATAACCGCGCTCGGATCGGATCGCTTTCTCACTGCAATCAAACCGCTCCAGGGTTCGTTTCAATCGAGCCGAGACCACCTCACTCAGGCGGTCTCGGAGCGATTACTTTGGCACGGAACAGAGCGCGATTGCCCTGTTCACATATGCCAAACGAACCGCGCTACACTGCAAAAAATGCTTTTCTTACTTAGATTTTTTGTCTTGTTTCTAGTCCAAACATCTAAAAACTCTTAAATCAAGAAGCATTTTCTAGACAAGCAAAACATGTTGTCTTGTTTTAATAAGTAATATGCCAAAATGAAGTGAATTTTTCCTTAAATCAAGCAAAATAATCTTCCAATGGGGTCAGCAAAATAATCTTACTTTTCGATTTGTGATAAGATTATTTTGCTGACCCCATTGGCAGATTATTAAGCTTGATTTAAGGAAAGACTCACTTCATTTTGAAATATTATTTCTTAAAACAAGACAACATGTTTTGCTTGTCTAGAAAATACTTCTTGGTTTCAGAATTTGTAGATATTTGGACTAGAAACAAGACAAAAATCTAAGTAAGAAAAGCCTTTTTTGCAGTGTAACTGGGCAAACGAGACAGATTCCGAAACAAAAGTGTAGGTGTGAAAGCACCCTAAGACTTCACCCGCGTTCCTGCTAACTGATGTGCGGTTGTGCTCACTACAATGTAATGTACTGTAATGTGTATTTAAATAGCACATTTATCATGCGTGGTCATACATCCAAAGTGCTTCACAATCATGAGGGAGGTCTCCCCACACCACCACCAGCAGCATGCACTCGACAATCACAGGACAACAGCGCCAGTGTGCTCACCAAGGGCTGTGTTGATCAACGATATAATATCAAATCTTGATGAAATATTTAATATAATATCAAATATAACTGTTAATAACAATGATAATGATGATGCATTTATTTTTAATGTACGCGAGTGCTGTAAAGCTGCATCTGAGTCTTTAATATATATATATATATATATATATATATATATATATATATATATATATATATATATATATATATATATATATATATATATATATATATATTCATGTTAACGTAATCATTGCATCGCAAAAAAATAAATCAATCAATCGAAAGGCTGGTGGCTTTTTATTTGCATGTGATTTTTTAATGTCTATTATTAACATTTTACATTACTAACGTTCAACTATTTTGGAAATCTTCAAGAGACCCCGCTCATTGTCCCACAACCCCTTGGGTGGGTCCCGACCCCCATTTTGGGAACCACTGGACTAGATTTGGAGTGTGTGTGCATTTCAGAAATGAAGGATTTCTTCACCACCTCAACATAATTTATCATCTCCGCTTTAGTCTTCACAGAAGCTCTCTGCATCTCCCAAGGGAAAGTGTGTGTGTGTGCGCAGGTGCTCATATACAGGAGGTAAACGGGGCACCACCTCTGACTTCCCATTGGGGTTCCAGGCACACTCATCGGGACCCCCACTGCGCACTTAAGGGCCCCTATGCCATACATACACACACCCTCAGCCTCTCTAATCGGGCCAGACAGCTTCTTTGTCACGCTGTTTGTCTCTGAAAAAATAGATACAAGCAGGAATGAGGAGACAGGAGCAGAAGCACGGATCTCACACTGCAAAAACTCCTTATAGACAAGAGTTAGTCTTATTTTTAGCCTAAACAATTGAATCAATCTTGTTTTAAGAATACATTACCATGCAAGGTCAGATAGTGTGAGGTTATTATGAATGTTTTTTACTTGGTAAAGCTTAAAGTTTAGCATTTTACCTGCAAGTTTAGTTAATAACAATCTGAGGCATGATTTAAAACCAGCCTTGTATTTTTAAGACTTTATTTTGCTGTAATAACTTTAGCAAGCTTCAGTATTTTTTGAGAAGCAACAAGTGCTAATTTTGCATTTTAATACTGTCAAGTCTTAATGTCATTTACTAAAAATGTGAACAACATGCATGTGTGTGTGATCCTGCTTTAATTCTTACAATAATCTTGTTTTAAGTTGAAATGTTTTGGCTCATTTGAAGACAGAATAAATCCTGACGATTCTTAATGAACAGAATCCTCCTGTTTAGCAAGTCTAGGACCTTTTCCACACAAAATAATAAAGGGTAAACGGTTTACCAAGCAATTAACAAGCTGGTTTATAATCAGACTAAAATACACTGCTTGGAATAAGTGGTATAAGACTTTTCTCTTTAATAAAACCTAGTTAGGTTTTCTTATTTCAAGAAAACTTGTCTAAAACTATTGCGAATATATATTTTGGACATTTGGTTTCTCGGTTTTGGCTCTCACAGTTTAAAATCACTCTCAGGTTTTTATATCACAGAGCCTTTTTTCAGTTTCAGGGTGAGACTAAATCTTGCACCTGTTTCTCAGTGTGAGAAAGTCCTTTGGTCTGGCTAACATTCAAACATAAATGGCACAGACTAAGGCAGACAGTGGACACTGCTGTGAGTGCAAATATTGTCTATTGTTTTAACACTTATTCTGCATAGTAACACTTACATGTAGTTGTTTTTTATTGATTTACTAGATGTTTTTAACACATTTCTGCTATGCATGGCTATTACAGTAGGTGTTGTTTTACCGGTCCAAGTGAAAGGACCCTCGAGTTTCTATTTTGACTTTGATTTCTCATGCAATGCAAGTCTTACAAGGCATGAAAACCTGTCCACTTACAAAATGAATAGCACTCCACTCCTCAATAATCCACATGATTAGATGTGTAATGTCTGTAGCACAAGACACAGATGAATTCAAATACTTGGGTTGAGGATTTGGCGTCTGAGCAATCTAAAATAAATACAGAAATACACACATATTCTCAGGTTGCACTTGATTCTTTGGGTAGCATGTCAGTAGTTGTCACCTTTTAAGGGGATACACTGCAAAATTAATAATAATAATAATGATAATACTAATAATAAAATAATTATTATTATTTTTTTTATTTCTTTATTAATAATAATAATACATATTGTTTAGATTAATATTAATAATAATATCAATAATGATAATAATAATAATAAGCATAGTAATAATTATAACAATATTGTTGATATTAATATTAATAATAATAATATCAATAATAATAATAATAACAATAATAATAGTGGTATAAATATTATTTTTAAAAATTATAATAATATTGTTGATATTAATAATAATAATACTATCAATAATAATAATAATAATAATAATAATAATAATAATATTAATAATATTATTATTATTAATAATAATAATAATAATAATTGTATATTAATATTAATAACAATAATATCAATAATAATAATAATAATAATAATAATAATAATGATAATAATAATATGAACAACTACAATTGTCTTGTTTTTAGTAGAGGATATCTCAAAATTAATAAATCAAGAAGCATTTTCTAGACAAAACGAAAACAAAAACATTTAATGTCAGAAAAAAAGTGAAAATTAAGTGAGTTTTTCCTTGTAAGTAAAGTATAAGTAAAATAATCTTGTTTTCGGATTTGCATTTTTCTTACCACGTATGCAGATAACTGAGCTTGTTTAAAGAAGGACTTTGAGATGGGCAGAAATGTGCACAGCGACCTCTAGTGGATTTGTTAAAAAAAAAAAAAAACTTTAAGAAGACGTAATCCAGCATATACATTTCTCAGTTTTCAAAAATGCAGCCCTGGGCACATATTTCCAATAAACCTGGTGACAACGGAGCCAAAAAACATCAAAACCAGTAACAAAGGAGACATTTTAGAGACATGCCGATGCCAGCTAGTCAGTAGCAACACAATGCATTTGCTACTAGCAGTCCATTACAACACAAAGCCTTGCTCGCCAGTCCAGAGCAGCTGTCAGTAATTGCTGGTCATGATCTCCCATTGGTGTGAATGGGCAGATTGAGCTCAAGCCAATTATAATGCGATCACTTCCTGTAATGACTGTTGGCCACGCCCACCAGGTCTTGCCAACACTAAACCAATGAAAACATGTAACATTAGTATGAGCCAGTTCACAATGCTGTCTCATGAGGAACACTCTAAAGCTTGACAGACGGCCAAATCGGGAGATGTTCCGGTAAACAGGGGTATTTGTCCACAGCACCACCAGACCTTTATCAATTATTAAATTCAATCCATCATTCTCCTTCTGGGCTCGGCAATCTTACACATTTATGGTCAGTAAAACCAAAAACAAGCTCCTTTATAGACATTAATCTGTAATGACTCGGGTCAATAAGCATTAGGCCTTATGCGAAATACACCAAAGCATTTTCTTTTAATAACATAAAACTTTACATTGTCTGAATGAATTCAACTTTACTTTACAAACAGATATCATCACACTGTAAAAAGTGGAAACTTAAACATATTACTTTGTCTTGCTACAATTAATTTAATTTGTTTGACAAATTTGATTTATAACATTTTCGGTAATTAATGAATTTAGTTATTGAAGGTGTAACAGGTTTTAGTAAGTTATTTATGGCTAGTATAAGCATTTTTCACTATCAATAATGAGCACAACTTGTATTTGCCACAAAACATTAAAGTATTATGTTTATATTAACATGTCATTCATTCATTTTCTTGTTGGCTTAGTCCCTTTATTAATCGGGGGTCGCCACAGCGGAATGAACCGCCAACTTATGCAGCCAACTTATGCAGCAACCCATCTCTGGGAAACATCCACACACACATTCACACACACACACACACACTCATACACTACGGACAACAGGGAGAACATGCAAACTCCACACAGAAACGCCAAATAAGGGGTTAGATTCGAACCAGCGACCTTCTTGCTGTGAGGCGACAGCACTACCTACTGCGCCACTGCCTCGCCCTTTTTATATTAACAAGTGAAGGGAATTATTTGTACTTTAATAAAAGTACTTTTTACTAATATTATTATATTTACAATATTATATTGAATGACTGTACTGTTCAATTCTTGTTTTCTAAAACTAAAACACCTAAAAAAACGAACTTAGTTTTGTCAAACTTAATTCATTTAATTATAACAAGTCGAAGTAATTAGTTTAAGTTTTCACTTTTTATGGTGTAGAAATGGTTAAATTAAGTTCTTATGATGAAAATAAAATAAAAAGTTAAATCATGAAGACCTCAAATGAAAAAGAAGATCGAGTTACACTTCATTTAATGGTGCCCTTGCTAAAATGTTAAAAACTCCAGTAATTCCTAGCAAATACTACACTGTGAAAAGTGGAAACTTAAACAAATTACTTTGTCTTGTTACAATTAAATGAATTAAGTTTGACAAACTTAATTTATAAGAGTTTTCAGTAATGAATTAAGTTAGTTATTTTAACAGGTTTTGGCAAGTATAAGCATTGTTCACTATCAATAATGAGCAATACTTGCATTTGCCACAAAACATTAAATAAAGAGTACCTGCAAGAGTTCCTCACAATTCCTGCACGTCCTCCCAACACAAATCGATGAAGTTAACTTAATAGTTTTTACAAATTTAAGTGGATTGAACATAAAACAATTAAGCTCTCCTAAAATAACCTTAGGAATTGTGTTGATTCAACTCATTTCAAATAAATGGTTGTGCTGAACATGCAGCAAAAGTCATTTTTTGAGTTCACAGAACGTGTGTAATAAGGACACCTTAAAATAAAGTGTTACTCAAGTCTGTGTTTAATTATTGAGTTTCTGGGAATGGAGTATTAGAGCGCGAGGTTTGACTGACAACTGCAGACTCCATAAAGAGAAAGATGAACTTTGAAGTTAAGGCTGTTAATCCGCTGTCATTGACTGGTCGATACTTTGGATCTGAGAGAGTGGAGGAAAGCTGGCCTGGGCTCTTCAATGTATTCAGGGCCCGAAACACACGTCTAAGACCCTATAACCCTGCAGTCGGCCTTCATCCACTCAAATCATCAATCTCACTCGCTCACACACACACACACACACACACACACACACACACACACACACACGCAAGCACTTATGACTCTGAAGGACGTGTCTCATTATGAATGTACAATAATAGACATTTTTGTTATTAGATTGTTAACTATAAGCAATTTATATACAATTTTCTCAGAGATTTAGTCTTGTTTATGGTGCAAATATAAAAAAATCTCAACTCAAGCATTTTCTCAACAAACAACAGAATGATATTTGGACGTGAAAAAAGTCAAAACTCAAAGTAAGAAAAGCGTTTTCTGCCGTGTATGAAGAATGCTATGATGATGGTGGGGTTGTATTTGTGGTAAAAAAAATAAACATAATTGTCAGTTTTAAATATTTTTTTTTTTTAGGTATTTGATAAGACTCTTTTTCACTGTTAGTTTTGTATTGCACGTGATCTATTTGTGACTGTAGTTCAGATATCTTCAGTTTTCAACACTTACATAAACCAAACTGAACAGCTTTGTTTCCATCTATATTCTGAATACACACCCAATCTCACCATTTTGTTCCTTTCTATATTTTGATTATTGTCTATATTCTGATTACATCCACTAAACTTTACCATTTTATTTTTGTCTATATTCTGATTATATAAACCACATTTAACCCTTTTTTTGTGTCTATATTCTGATTACATTCACTAAACTTTACCATTTTATTTTTGTCTATATTCTGATTATATACACCAAATTTAACCCTTTTGTTTTTGTCTATATTCTGATTACATCCACCAAACGTTACCATTTTATTTATGCCTATATTCTGATAACATTCTCCAAACTTTACCATTTTATTTCTATCTTCATTATGCTATATTATTAATATTATGTTATTTTAACATATATCCTTTACTTTCCTCTGTTAAAAAAAAAAAAAAAAAAAAAATATATATATATATATATATATATATATATATATATATATATTTTTTTTTGACTATATATATATATATATATATATATATATATATATATATAGTCAAAAAAATATATATATATATTTATAACATTTGGACTAATGTTTAATCAAACCCGGTTTAATTAAATGTTTCTTAAAATTTATTAGCTTCAATTAATAAATCCACTGTTTACATATTTAAACATTATTTTAGAAACTTGCCATATACAAACAAAAATTACATTTGCTGGTGGTACAACATGATGTGTTTATTTAACTGTATTTTGTATTGAATTATTTTGATGTGTAATCTGCAGTATTTATAGTTTGTTTGACTCTTTTAATGGTAAAATGAAGATTTAAATATATATATATATATTTTAAATAATTATTTTTGATTGTTTTAAAGTGTCTTGCCTTCATTATTTAAATACCACTAGCGCTACTCGCTATCTATCTTTAGATTGCACTGAATGTAAACGGATGTTGTTATGACTATTATTCTCAGAAAGAATCTTGGTGGTCCCCCTCAATAACGAATGGACAAGTACAGTAAATCTTAATGGAGACAGACTTTATCGATAAACTCTGTCAGCATGTTGTGACCAGTCCATTTAGACTCCGAGGAGCCAAGTGGATCTGAATAGAGCGGTTAGGAGCCGATTCATAGCGTCTCTAAATGGAGCAGAATAAGCAGCTCAGAAGGAGCAGCAGCCGGTGCATTAGTCTTTCAAAACCTCCACGGAAAGAAAGGTCAGATTCTGCACCGCCTCCCATTTAAATGTTACAAGAAAAGATTGAAAGAGCAAACTGGGCTGATGAATCACGTTTCCACAGTCGTGTGATCGTCTCCACAGCTGCTCAACGTGCTGATGACAGCAAATATTTTTATTTTTCATGTTGTGAAGCAGTTCCTAAAGAAATGGAATATTAAATGAAAAAATAGTGGGCGTGGCTTGTTTTTTTACTGTGAGCTGATTGGATGTAGTGAAGTAGGCGTTTCATTGAGAAAGATGGGGAAGAGGGTTTGGGGAGAGTTATTATAACCAAACAGACTCCTCCTCCTCCTCACCATTTCTGTTTGTTGTCAAAACTAACAGCTGGAGGGGTGTGGTTAAGTATATTAGCCACGCCCAATACCTCAGACAGACCTAATCTGAGTATTGAACTGATAACAAACAGAAAGTGCATTTTTAGATTTTACGATTAGATTTCAAGAGCAAACTTTTTTTTCTCTCTTAATGACCTGCACAGATGAATTGTTTACCACAAAATTAGCAATAAGAGTGAATAAAATCAATATGGTTAGGCTCCAATATGGAAGGCAGGGAGAACATGCAAACTCCACACAGAAACGCCAGCTGAGCCGAGGCTCGAACCAGCAAACCAGCGATCTTCTTACTGTAAGGCGACAGCACTACCTGCTGCGCCACTGCTTCGCCACTCCTTCGCAAAAGTGAGATTTAAAACAATGTTTTTTATCTTTGAAATAGATATTTTTACAGAACTGACGGATGTTTGTTCTTGATTTTGAAATATAAACACATTCATTTTAATGATTAAAACTGAAACAACAAACACAGGCTGACAAAAAACTAATAGCAAATAATTAAATCATCTATTGGAATCAGAATTGTTCATAAAATGAAATACAAAAACATTAAAACTCTTCAATAATTTACTTATGGAATTAATTTACTAATCAATATTTAAAGATTTGAAACAAGTATGAGTAAATGAAGACAGATAAAGGAAAGACCAGGGTGCCTTAATGTAATTCATTCATTCATTCATTCGTTCATTCATTTTCCTTCAGCTTAGTCCCTTATTTATCAGGGGTTGCCACAGCAGAATGAACCGCCAATTTATTCAACATATATCTTGCACAGCAGATGCCCTTCCAGCTGCAACCCAGCACTGGGAAACACCTGTATACACTCATTCACTCACACACACACACACACACACACACACACACACACACGCACACACACACACTCCGACTAATTTAGTTAATCAATTCACCTATAGCGCATGTGTTTGAACTGTTGGGGAAACCGGAGCACCCAGAGGAAACCCACGGCAACACTGGGAGAACATGCAAACTCCACACAGAAATGCTAACTGACTCAGTCGGGACTCAAACCAGCAACCTTCTTGCTGTGAGGTGACAGTGCTAACCACTGAGCCAACGTAATGGAATTCAAAACATCAATGAATTAAAAAAAATACCACTAATAAAACACAAATCACAAAATTTCACATAAAAACTTTACTGATTTTTTCCTAACATTTGTTGAAAGACACAATGGACAATCTATCCGGCATGAGCAAAGAGAGTCACTCTTCTACAGCTAATTTATGTCCTTTTCCTTCATAAACACAAGCACACACATCGACACACATTTCAAGAGGCAGTATTTCACTGCTGTCGAAATCTTGAATGACCCGTTCTTGTTAGATTTACACCCGTCTGACATCAGCGGAGGCTCGTATTTCACCCCGGACGACACACACCATAATCAGCCTGCAGTTGCCAATTAGGATACACTTAATGCAAATGGATAGACTAGGAAATCAGCATGTGAATGGGCACTAGCTCTAGATTATTACACACACGGTTGACCTCCAGCATTCACCGCCGCACTGGCTTTCAGAAGTGGGCAACTCGCAGACGTTTCATTATTTGACATCTGCTGCATGGTTTAAGCTGTGCGATTGAATCTGCAAAAGGGATTATCTGGCCAATCTATTGTCAGTCATTCCTGAAGCATGATTCCTGGTGGTTTACGTTTCATGGCTTCTTCAGAATATGCAGAACAGATTAAAATAGAGCAGAGAAAGGGGAAATCTGAGCTAACACACACTCTATATACTCCATAAAAAAACATGCTTTACTTACTTAGAGCTTGCTTCTAGTTTAAATACAAAAAAGTCAGAATTATTAGCACCCCTGTATATTTTATTTCCCAGAGAGATTTATTTAACAGAGAGATTTTTTACTATGTTCACCCTTACAGATTGCTAGACAACATTCATTATCATCCGGACTACAACCCTGTGATCATATGGACTACAAATCCTGTCATGCACATCACTCACACCTGTTCCGGTTCACCTTTCATTACATCCATAGACAGCTGGTAGCTCATCCTACACTGATTACACACTATATAAACTGCTCACATTGACACTTATATTGCTGAGTCTTGGTGGTGTAAACCCTGTAACATTACGGACCCTATCATATACCCAGCGCAATAAGGTGCAAGACGTGTTTTAAGTCATTTGTTGCTATTTTCAGACCAGAGCAGGTGTAATTTTCACGTTTTCCGCCACATTGTTTAAATAGCCAATCCATTTGTGCTACTTTGTGGACTTATGGGTGTGCTGGTCTATAAAGGAGGTGTGTTAATAGCATTGCTATTCTGGGAAACTGATTTAGACAACGCCATTGACCAACTAAAAGCTGCTCTACAGTCCAGCAGAGCGCGTTAGTTTTGCGCCTATGCAGGTCAAAATGCTTACACATTGATTAATACACAGAATTTTCAGCAATACATAAATATTTTTACAAATGAAAACAATTGAAGGATTAAAATATTATAATAAATATTATTTACTATATATAAAAAAAAAAAAACACTACTTCCATGCCTTGTTCATGCTGGGGGGCTTTTTTCAATGTATTCATTAAAATTAGCATTTTTTTATCATAATGTTAATATTATTATTAGCAGTATTATTTATTATATGCATATTTACATTTGATTTAATGAAAACAAGTGTAGATGTGTCCAGCTGTGGGGTTTTGGAGACGTCTGCATCAGCATATGTGGATAAGAAGGGGACGTGTGTTTGGATATAACTCAGTTTTCTGACCACACTTCATTATTATTGTTCATTTATTCCTTAGCTGGAGATTAGAACTGAATTTAGAAATAGTTTTGAAGCAAATCTTTGAGCTTAACAAAGGAAATTAAATATATGGGCTAATGGATGTGTTCAGTGGAGTGAGTTTCCACCGTTTCCTCACTCCACCAAAGTAAAGGAGTAAAGAGTAAAAGTAAAGTAAAGAGGCTGAATGGAGGAGGCTCGTTCTTTATCTGTTTAACTGTTTTCTTGCTAATGAAACGTTCAGCTTTTACACTTACAAAGTCGACAGGTAAATAGCAAATGCAACAGGGTGTGACGCAACTGACTCTTAAATCGAATGTAAGATGAGGCTCTGATTGGTTTAATGCACATTACAATTTAAATACATTCAAATAGCTCATTGAGAGAATGAGCACAACCCTGTTAGAACATGTGCCGGGTGAAGAGCGTATTTTTCTAGTCTTAAAATATAATTCAAGAGTTTACACTTGTCCCGGGAGAGAACCCTGAGCTCGGGGATAATTGAGCCCAGGGCTACCGCCTGGTCGATGAGCATGTAAGGGGAGTACGAGATCAGGTGGTTCTCGAGAGCTACCCATGGTAAAGGAAGAATTGATGGAGATGGGGTGGATGGGGGGTTTCTTCGGGAAACGAAGATAAGGGAGTATTTTTTTCTGGGCTACCTATAGTGAGTTTGGATTAATCATATTGGATAATTAATGATTGTATATGAGATAGTAAGTTTGGATTAATCTGATTGGATAACTAATGATGAGAGACCAGCTGCAGTCAATCATATCATGTGCTCCTCTCGAAATTAGTTTGTGAAACTTCACAAAGTGGATTTGGACACGCTCCTAATGCTTAATGCACTTCAGACTGCCTAAAATGTTAAAATAGAGCCCTGCGTATTTAAAAATGTATACATCAATAAGCATTTCCTAAACAAGCAAAAAATATTGTCTT